>NW_027491347.1:1412500-1654924 GCF_021521415.1 Bidens hawaiensis
AACCCTTTACTTTCCATTGAAGGAACCCTATACTTTCCACTGAATGAACACTATCTATAAGTTGTTATTTATTATCCATGTAAGGAGCTAATCACTTCCCTCGACGATACGTGCAATATCCGAAGATCGTTCACGTACCGTCAAGCAATCAATCGTATCTATCACATATACCATACACGACATACACATAAAATTATATCCTTTCGTTCGTACTTTCTTACTTTCTTTTGTATTATCTTACTTTCATATCTTACATTATAAAGAGCATTACGCCCTACATTCCTCGAGTATTACTAGGGCTCGGTACCCTCTTCGTAACCGTACAACCATACGTTATCATTTCTTTCTTCTATTATCTCTATCATGTTCATACACATAAACATACATAACATACTTACCATATTCTTAGCGCTGCAACCTGACAGTACGTGCAATATCCGAAGATCGTTCACGTACCATCAAGCAATCATTCATATATTTCACACTATCCATATAAGGCATACACTTATCTCTTAGGATAAGTGTATTAACAAACATATTGAGTATGCACACAGCCCCGAAAACGTAACACATAAATGGGGCTAGAAACTCACCTGAACACGGTTACGTTCACCGTTAATCGTAATCCCTTTCTTCAGTTGTGCACGGCTGACTGTATAACAAGTATACGTATCAATTAACTATCACTTCTCGTAATGTATTTCTATCTTTCTATGACCCACAACGAACGGGGGTCCGGGGGCAGCGCCCCTGGCAGCGGGGTCTAGGGGCGGCAGCCCCTAGCAGGGTCCAAGGGGCAGAGCCCCTGGCTGGGGTCGAGCTGCCAGGTCATCTTGGAAAAATTTTATTTCCATTAACTGTCTTAACACATTTTTCATTAGGTTTTTAATTTATTTTCTAATCGAACTTGGCTTTAGGCGAAGTTAAACCTCAGGCGAACTTAGCTTTAGGCGAAGTTAAACCTCAGGCGAACTTGGCTTTAGGCGAAGTTAAACCTCAGGCGAACTTAGCTTTAGGCGAAGTTAAACCTCAGGCGAACTTAGCTTTAGGCGAAGTTAAACCTCAGGCGAACTTATCATCAGGCGAACTTAGCTTGCAGGAGAAGTTCATCAGGCGAACTTAGCTTGCAGGCGAAGTTCATCAGGCGAACTTAGCTTGCAGGCGAAGTTCATCGCTTGAAGGCGAAGTTGCCCAGATGAAGGCGAAGTTGCCCAGATGTCCGCTGTTTCAGTTTCTGATCAACATTTCGGGCGATTTTGACACCCTTGTTAAGGTTCAATACCACCCACTACACTTCCCGACCATTTTCGGTCGTTTATACACTAAAAGCTCGGATCTTTAAACTTCCAAGATCAAGAATCATACCTTTTGAGCTTGTTTGGATCTCGTTTATCTTGGTATCACCTCTAATCTTTCTCTCTTACCCGGACCTCGCTCGATCCTTCCTTCTTTCTCGGCCCGGCCGGCGGCGGTTTTGGGTGTGGTGTGTGTGTTAGGGAGTTTGGTGAAAAATGAAAGATATTTTGGGTTTAGGGGATATTTATACCCCTGAAATCCCATGGACCTAAGGCCCATTCTCATTTAACCCATCTCTATTAATCCGAGTCCATAACCCACATCCATTACCCGACACTAGCCCGACCCATACCAACTCCTATTCTTTTATTTATTTCCTGATAACCCGAGTAAACTTTCCCTCTATTATTAAGTAATATAATTAATATTATTTTGGGATTTTCGGGATGTTACAATAATATAGATGGGATTGTCTATAATGATAGACAAATGAAAGATTTTCTCAAGATTCTTATTCATCTACTTGATATTTTGAAAATGGGTTGGTTGAACTTGAAAATTCACTCATTGAAATTGAATAAGTAAACAATTAAATTGGATTCGGTTGGATGGTACTAACAAAATCGTGTGCTAACTCCCATTTCTTATTGAATTAACCGATCAACTTGTCATCGGACATTTATTTTGAATGCGATAATTCATTTTCGCAAAAAAATGAGATCTTTTTACTTTATTATTATATTATGAGAATGAATCCTACTACTTCTAGTTCTGGGGTTGCCACGCTTGACAAAAAGAACATGGGGCGTATAGCCCAAATAATTGGTCCGGTACTAGATGTAGCTTTTCCGCCAGGCAAAATGCCTAATATTTATAACGCTCTGGTAGTTAAGGGTCGAGATACCGTTGGTCAACCAATTAATGTGACTTGTGAGGTACAGCAATTATTAGGAAACAATCGAGTTAGAGCCGTAGCTATGAGTGCTACAGACGGTCTAACGAGAGGAATGGACGTACTGTATACGAGAGCTCCGCTAAGTGTTCCGGTCGGTGGAGCGACTCTCGGACGAATTTTCAATGTCCTTGGGGAGCCTATTGATAATTTAGGTCATGTAGATAATAGCACAACATTCCCTATTCATAGATCTGCGCCTGCCTTTATACAGTTAGATACAAAACTATCTATTTTTGAAACCGGAATTAAAGTAGTAGATCATTTAGCCCCTTATCGCCGTGGAGGAAAAATCGGACTATTCGGGGGAGCTGGCGTGGGTAAAACAGTACTCATTATGGAATTGATTAACAATATTGCCAAAGCTCACGGAGGCTATCTGTTTTTGGCGGAGTCGGTGAACGGACTCGTGAAGGAAATGATCTTTACATGGAAATGAAAGAATCTGGAGTAA
Source organism: Bidens hawaiensis (assembly GCF_021521415.1). NCBI lineage: Eukaryota > Viridiplantae > Streptophyta > Magnoliopsida > Asterales > Asteraceae > Bidens > Bidens hawaiensis. The sequence goes on from NW_027491347.1 coordinate 1,415,203, forward strand.
TTAATGAACAAAATATTGCAGAATCAAAAGTAGCTCTAGTTTACGGTCAAATGAATGAACCACCGGGACGTCGTATGAGAGTTGGTTTGACTGCCCTAACTATGGCGGAATATTTCCGAGATGTTAATGAACAAGACGTTCTTTTATTTGTTGACAATATCTTCCGTTTTGTCCAAGCAGGATCTGAAGTATCCGCCTTGTTGGGTAGAATGCCTTCCGCCGTGGGTTATCAACCTACCCTTAGTACCGAAATGGGTTCTTTACAAGAAAGAATTACTTCTACCAAAGAAGGGTTCATAACTTCTATTCAAGCTGTTTATGTACCTGCAGATGATTTGACCGACCCTGCTCCTGTTACGACATTTGCACATTTAGATGCTACTACCGTACTATCAAGAGGATTAGCCGCCAAAGGTATCTATCCAGCAGTAGATCCTTTAGATTCAACGTCAACTATGCTACAACCCCGGATCGTCGGTGAAGAACATTATGAAACTGCACAACAGGTTAAGCAAAATTTACAACGTTACAAAGAACTTCAAGATATTATAGCTATTCTTGGATTAGACGAAGTATCCGAAGAAGATCGTTTAACCGTAGCAAGAGCGCGAAAAATTGAGCGTTTCTTATCACAACCGTTTTTCGTAGCAGAAGTCTTTACGGGTTCTCCGGGAAAATATGTTGGTTTAGCATAAACAATTAGAGGCTTTCAATTAATCCTTTTCGGAGAATTAGATGGTCTTCCCGAACAGGCCTTTTATTTGGTAGGTAACATCGATGAAGCTACGGCGAAGGCTATCAACTTAGAAACGGAGAGCAATTTGAAGAAATGACCTTAAATCTTTGTGTACTACCCCTAATCGAATTGTTTGGGATTCAGAAGTGAAAGAAATCATTTTATCTACTAATAGTGGACAAATTGGCGTATTACCAAATCACGCTCCTATTGCCACAGCAGTAGATATAGGTATTTTGAGAATACGCCTTAACGACCAATGGCTAACGATGGCTCTGATGGGCGGTTTTGCTAGAATAGGTAATAATGAAATCACTGTTTTAGTAAATGATGCAGAGAAAAGTAGTGACATCGATCCACAAGAAGCTCAGCAAACTCTTGAAATAACGGAAGATGCTTTGAGAAAAGCTGAAGGAAAGAGACAAACAATTGAGGCAAATCTAGCTCTACGACGGGCTAGGACACGAGTAGAGGCTATCAACGCCATTTCATAACCAGTCGGTGTGTCCGAATAATCATCAATTTATACACCCTATATTTGGATATTTTGTTTGACTTGATTCTGTCGATTAAATACAATCAAGCGAAATCATATTTTTATGATCACATTTTTATGCAACGAAAAAGAAATAGAATAGAAAAGATACAAAAAAAATATTACTAAAATCAAATGGGTATAAAAACTTATTAGATACCATTGACCGCGGTATCTAATAAGTTCTACCTACTATTGGATTTGAACCAATGACTCCCGCCGTATGAAAGCAATACTCTAACCGCTAAGTTAAGTAGGTCATTTATCTTCACAAAGAAAACCAAAAGGGACTCCTCCCATCGATGGATTATAAATATCATATTACTTAGAAGCAATACCGATCAATATGATCTTGGATCATGGAATAGTCATCTTGACAAGAAATTATCTACATAATAAAATATGTATTACAAGCACTAAGGGCTGTAGCTCAGTTGGTAGAGCACCTCGTTTACACGCGCGTCGATGTTTTTCAGGGGAGTGCATCATGCAATCAAAAAAATTGATCTTATTGATAAATCGATGTCTTACTCGATAACTTTGAGGGAAGAAGAAAACAATAGCCTGACAAGGGTTCGGTCCGATTTAGGTGCCCAGTTAGGTGCCAAACAGACCCCACCGTTGATTTGATATATTGATAAGGTAAATACCTAGTCTATTCAATGCTAGGCTGAGTATCAGGGCCTCAAAAAAACCTCTTTTCGTCCTATAAACTTTAAGGTGTATGAAGTTTTCATATTTGATTTTTAAGTAGAGCGATAGAGACTTCATTTCACTTAAGTGAATCTAGGCCAGAGGCAAACCTACGTCAAGATAACCCCCCTTGAAAAACTTTGGTAGTGTTCCTGAATCTGAATCAACATAATGACTCAGAGCACATGGAGTCATCTTCTTATTTTTCTGTCAAAAATAAAAATGGCGGACTAGCTGATATTTCTATCAGTTAATGAAAGAGCCCAATGCACAAAAAATGCATGTTGGGTCTTTGAAACAGTTCATATCATTTTGATAATAATAAGTTTGATCTGTTTTACCGAGAAGGTCTACGGTTCGAGTCCGTATAGCCCTAGAGCCCTATACAATTCAAACAATTAAAAAAAAAACGAATAAATATTCGAATACAAAAAATTGTCTCTTTTTTTATTTGATTTTCCTCGTTATTGTTTTAACTGACTGAATTTAACATACAATTCATCATTTTGATAATATCGAAAGGTTCGGGATACAAAACGGGTCAGGTTTACATTAAGAATACAAGTATAAAATAACCCGAAATTGACAAATGTCACAGTGGTGGTTCAAGTTGGTGATGGTGATTCAGGGATATAATTGTAAAAAATATATTTTTATAAGAATTTGAAAATATGAACTGGCCAGGTAGGGAACATAAAAAAACATTCTTGGAAGACTGTTTTTTGAGGAAAAAAGTTTAGAAAAGATTTAAATTTTTCCTTCAATATTTCAAAAAATTTGAACTTTACATTTAATGTTTTCTCAAATCTTACCTGCTCCCTCCCTTTCTTTTAAGATTTGGCCTGATACCCCATAATAATTTTTTTTTCTAAAGTCTCTCTTAAGTTCAAATTCTAAATAATTATAAGCAAAAAAAGGGTTATTCTGGAAATTTTTTCTTTTAAAAATGGCTATTTTAAGAATTTTCTTAAAGTAAATATGTAATTTCAAGTACATTTAAGTTAGAAACCGACTATCAATCTTCGTTTTTCTCTCTCATGGCCATCTTTTTATATTTTTCCTAAATTCATGGTAATTTGACGTTAAGAAAACTGATTAGATACTTATAATTTATAAATATTATTCACTAAATTAAAAGTAAAAGATAGGTTGGACCATAAACTTTGGACACTAACGGAAAAGATTTAACACATAACAATTACCATGTAGGGGCGGTCTCCTTATTTCATTCTCTGCAACGAAACCCACATGACAGAGAAACTCGTCACTATGTGTGTGTGTGGTGATAAAACAAATAATAATGTTTCATTGAACAATAATCATATATTAGTAACTAGTTTGAGCCACGGTTTTACAGGTTTTATTTAGGTTTTGTTTTTAATCATTTTGCTATTTTATATTTTGTAAGGATTTGTTTTATTTTTATCGTAGTTTTGTTTTGATTTAGTACGTATTTATTACTTTGGTGCATTCATTATGTTTTTTAACGTTTAGCCTCATTCAGTTGAGATATGTATGTTTTTTAGATTTTTAATCAACTAACATAAACAAACACAAACATGTTGACTTTTTATAAACGAACAAACATGAACACAAGTATTTGTCTTATGAAAAAGAATCGGTTGATAAGGTGACGATGGTGGTTGATGCATGAAAGGGAAGGTTGACGATGGTGGTGGTAATCGGAAGGTAACCGGTGATAGAGAAGACAGACCTGCGACTGAGATATGTAGAGGAGCGAAATTAAATTAGGGTTTGATAATTAAAGAGTTTCACAAATAAATGAGATGTTACCACCCGTTTAAGGGTTATCCGAGTTTGGTGAGACCCATGATCCGCAAAATTATTTTGTTTGATCATTAAGGAGTTATTTACAAATAAATGAGATGTTATGGCCCTTTTAAGGGCTATCAGTGTATGGTGAGATCCATGACCTGCAAAATTTATTGTTTGATGATTAAGAAGTTATCACAAATAAATTATAACCCGTTTAAGGGTTATCTGGGTTTAGTGACATGACCAGTGAAAATTATTGTTTGATTATGAAAGGGTTTCATAAATAAATGAGATGTTGTAACTCATTTAAGGACTATCCGGGTTTGATGAGATCTATACTTACAAATTCGGGTCAAACGCCTGAGAAGTCTCAAATCACAAATCAAGTAATTTGATGGCTTGAGATGATGGGGAGCAACCAGAGAATGACACATAAGATTTTTTCTTAGGCATTTATATAGATAGTATTTTGGTCAAAAATTGCCGAAGTAATAATTGAACAAATTCGTTAAGCGAGGTAGAGTGTTCTTCAAATATTTAATAAGCTAATGTGGTAAAATTAAATGTGAACACAGTGATATAGCGAGGAAAAGCTTAAGATCTTGATAAGGATCTTCAGAAAAACCCCCGGGAGGGAAAACTTATCCCTTGTCTCAATTTATTAATAAGGTAAAATAGGTTACAGTTCGAGAGCGTATTGAGAATAGGTGCTAAGTACAATAGTGCTAGTATTGAGTGCAGAGGGTTGTTTTCTAAAAATGATCTCATCAGCCTCAGTATATAGGAAAAAAAATAACAAACTAAGCTATAAACTCGGAAACCCTAGCTATGTGACCGTTGCATGACTTATTCTTAAACTCCACGCGCGATTCAACCAAGCTTCCAAATTATTAGCAAGATCAAGTCTACTAGCCGTTCCCGGTTGTTAGCCAAAGAGCAACCTGCAAGCATATTAGTTAGTTCAATAAAACAATTCCGAACCTACTAAGGATCTCGATTGTCAGAATGTCAGACAAGATATCAGCTAGGATCCCAATCAAGAAATTGACCCACGACATATATATAGATGGATTTTTTTATTTTCACCATCGTCATTATACTATAAATAATATACGTTTTTAACTCATTATTTATTATTATTATTATTATTATTATTATTATTATTATTATTATTTTATAATCTTGGTTGATCTAATAACTTTCGTTTGTAGGCATTTACAAAAAAAAGAACTAATTATGCAATTGTGATTAGTTTTAATACTCAACGCTATGATATTAAAATTTACCAATTAAAAATGAAGTTGCCTTAAAAATATAGTTTTTTTTAAATCTTAAATTATACCGAGTGCATGTACGGAATCAGTACCATGACAGACTTAACTGATACCTACTAAATAAAATAGGATCGATGACAGTTTTGTCAGGTCAGGTATTTATGCTCGATTTTACATATTTAATGTGTCGATGTAAAACACGTGTCGATATCATTTTAGATGATTGATCGTCGTTTATATGTAATTCTCATATCTTCAAATAGCGTGTGATCAATAAAATCCCTTTTAAGTTGTCATTAACTCATTTTTATTAAAGTATTAAGTTTTAATATTTTTATTAATAATATATAAAAGAAAACATATACCAAGCCCTAACAAACATGAACAATGTAGAACTCCGATAACTTTACACGAACTATCAACTGCGTAAACAAAATATGATGTATGACTTCAGATTCACATAATATAAAGATATAATTCAAGTATGAACATACAAAATATTATCTTTACGTATCACATAGCTATAGAATATAAATGTAAGATAAATATATTGGCAATGCTATATTACAAAGGTAGTGGTCTGCTCGTGCATCACAAGACGTCTACATTGACATTATCTAGTGAACCATACATTTAACTAGGGTTATTCAGATTTCGATTCGTATTTGAAACATTCGAAATTCGATTCGAATTCGATTATCAAGATTCGAATTCGGTTTTAAAAAATTCGAATTCGAGTATATTAATCGAATACGAATTTATGATTTATTATTTGATTCGAAATTCGAATTCAAATTATATACATATATGTATATATATAATATTTTTTTTATTTGTGTCAAATCCATAAATAATAAATGTTCATTACAAATTATTAAACTCAATATGTTATATTATTCTTTCCTAGCCTATACTAATATGGGTGTTATTTACTTCTCGTTTTGAATATTTTGGGTTTATACTATTTGTAGTTTAGTTTTGAATTTATTATAATGTGGTATTGTAGCTACTTTAAATTTATATGTTTCTTTTGCAATTATGATTATGATTTTTGAAATATTCGCATAGGTAAACTTGAGTTAGATTATATTTACTCGAATTAAAATCGAATTTATTCGAATTGGTCATATAATACGAATACGAATCGAATAGTTTAACTTTTAATCGAATACGAATACCGGCAAAAAAAACAATTATTCGGATTATTCGATTCGATTTAACTTGAAAATTCATTATTCGATTCGATAAACACCCTTACATTGAACTGTTTGACAGCTGAAAGCGTATATGTAATTGATACAATTGTCACCTTCTCACTCCCACAAATACTCGACTAGAGTATAAATACATGCATTGCTTTGTCCTCTTAACATGCTACTTTCTTTTGTTAGACGGCTTTGGTTGTCGTTTTTAAAAACAAATAAAAAAGATAAAAATGAAGTATGGCGTATTTTCACGTCAGAGTTTAAAAATGTATCGCTAATCTTTATTAACAATGCTTTTTCATAATTAACATATGCATAATAATAATCCATCTAACAAGTAACAACATCAAATAATTTACAAAATTATTACTCTAGAATTTTGATGGTCCTATACTATAACGTAATGGATGGGAAAAAACTCAAAATATCTCAAAAAGCATCTTTGGGAACAAGATAACTTCTTTGACTAAAATTGGAACCACATAGCAAATAGGTACGTAGAGGTTACTATAACTCATTGTCGGTTTTTTATTTTTTTTCTTTTTCTTTTTCAATTAAACACAAAGGATGAGAACTAAACAAACAAACTTACTAAAAATAACATTTATTTTTCCTTCTTGAAATTATGGTTTTTTATTTATAGTTTCGTTTGCTTTCTCACTTCTTTATATTATAATCATAATTAGTATTTATATATCAATTTTTTTTTGAACAGTGGATATTTTATAAAGCATCAACTAGTAAGAAACTAGCTGGTAAAAACAAGAAAAGAAATTATATGAATAAAAGAGCGTTATTCAATCACTCTAAGATCATAGAGCATGACTCATTTAAGCAAGAAAAAGGTCACGCAAATGACAGGATGAGAATGATCGTGGTCATGCCCATCCTTTGAAGGACACTGAAGAGCCATCCAATGAGACTTTTTTTCCTTCTTTTCTTTTTCATTTTTTTATATTATTAAATAATATAATGATGGAGAAGGATGAAAAATGAAGGGAAAAAATGATAATAGGGGTTGAGTGATGATGTTTAATGATAAAGGAAAAGTTGAGTTGACACTGAGGTGATGGAGACGTGACAAATGATAGAAAATGAGAAAATGAACCATAACACATGGTATAACCAATTAACTTTACACTTATTCTTTTTACTCGAATATCGAAGGAAAGAGAAGTATTTATATATCATAATAATTTATTAATTTGTGTAAATTAGCGTCAATATTTTTAAAATCTTTGTAAATCTAAAACATCTATTTATAATGTTGATATAAATTCATAGTGGATATTTTTCTAAGAAAAAAATAACTATATAAAACAAAAACATTTTCTTATAACACCGTTTTACTTATTAAGTTAATTTTTACTAGAACTGTATTCTTATCAATTTGTAGAAATATAAGAATCTTGGAATAAATTTTAGCTTTTTGTTAAAGCTATATTTTTAATCTAATTTTTATATTATTAATTATAAAAAGACACTTAACTATTTCTACTTTTGTAGTACATTTTTGTTAGTACATACTACCAGGGCCAGCTTATAGGGGGGTTGGGTGGTCGACGGCCTCAGGTCCGACATTCTATTTGGCCCGAATTTTTTTTTTAAATTATCTGTATATTTATGAAAAACGATATGTATATATTTAATGTTTAAACTCAATTGCATAACAATTATTTTGGTTTAGTGGCAAAAAAGTATGACTCGTAACCAAAAGATTGGGAGTTCTAATCTTATTTAAGACATGTTTTAGCCTATTTTTATATAAAAGGTTTTTACACGAACCCAAATCATAACCAAGTGAACCAATTTAAAAGTTAAATTGTTTAAACCTAACAAAATACTTCTTTTACTTAAGGCCTAAAATATTTTTTCACCTTCAGCTTAATTTTTTTTTTAAATTTTCGAAGCCAGGCCTGCATACTACATGCATGATTATCTAATAAAAAAACGTATTTTTTATTTTAATAAAATAAAAAAGGTGTTAACGTTTAATATGAAAATAGGCCTGCATACTACATGCATGATTATCTAATTAAAAAACTTATTTTTTATTTTAATAAAAAAGGTGTTAACGTTTAATATGAAAATATCAGTATAAATTATGTTGTAATTATGTGTATTTGACCAATTAGTAAATAATTGCATAGATTATTTGCCAACTTTTTGAAAACTTTTTAGATTTTAGTCATTTTACGACCTTTTCATGGGCAATATGTAATAGTGACTCATTCCCGTCCCTTTTTTTTCAATTTTTTTATTTTTTTATTTTTTTATAATTCACAATTGTTAAAACCTGATTGGTGAGTTGATCATGGACTCCACTATGATTAAATAGCTACTACATGAAAATATAATATTTATTTATTTTACATATTTTTATAAAAACTATTGTTTAAATTAAGACCCTTATTCCAGTGTTAGAAATTAGGACTTGTGATGCTTACAGTTTATCAAGTGGTTACGAACGATATATCGAGTGGTTAATTAATGACGGTTTCTTACTTTCTTGTACCTTTGCTAATAGATAGACCAACATATCTATTTATAGGTAAAAGTCCATTGATTTTATGGTGTTCACCGTAAATGAACTGAAACAATTGTTCGGTTCGTCCGTAAAGTTTGGACAAACGGGTGGTTCATGAACATTTTACCACATGAAATTTCGTGCCCGTGTTAGTTTTTTAAGGAATGAAGCTTGTTAGTGTTCGTTCGTTAACATTGTAATTAAACGGATGCTAATTGACCCTAATAAACAAAAACGGGTAACCGGACACTAACGAAAACAAATGAATGTAAACAAACACAAACTAACTATATTAATTTGAGAATAATAATGTTAAATGAACAAAAAATAACTAAAACATCTATAAGTACTACATAATATAAAAAAGGTCAGCATAGTAATCATAAACATAATTATACAAAAAATAGTAATAAATAAATAAGTAAATAAAAATAGCAATAGTAAAATTCTAAGAAACAAAGATATATATGTAATTGAATGTAACTAGACAGACATAATCAGACGAACACAACAAACAAACCTAGACAAACACACTACAACAAGCTCACAAAAACAACGAACAAACACGAATTATGTTCATGTTCGTTCATTAAGCTTACTGAACGGAATTCTTTATTCAGATTCGTTCATTTATCCAATATATGAATATAAACAAACTGGTTGTTGGACATTCAGTTCGTTTCAGCCTGCCCTATTCGTAAATACGCACCGTTTGTGATGCCAAAAACATAGGATGTAATAAGATTTCCAACATCATAGCTTAGATAACGTGTCTCCTGATTTAGGAGTAATTTTGATTAAATCAAATAATTCATGTTCGTTAATTTGTGACAATTAATTATTAGTGTTTTTTTTAAGGAATGAGTATTAAGTATTAACCAAAAGGAATGAGTCATGATACATATTGTCCATACAAAACACGTAAAAACCGGAAAAGTTTTCAAAAGGTTGGCAACTAAAAGATAAGTGAACTAGGATTTGCCAAACCTTTTGATATTGCTTGTTCATCAAAACCACTTTTATACATACTATCATGTGGAAAGTTGGTTTCAATAACAAACACAAACACTTGTAACTAATAAAAATATCATATGATCCAAAAGTCGAGTCCGGGATCCCTAGGGTTGATTGGAATTTTCTTAGGAAAGCATGAGTTAAAACGAAACTCGAACCATCTATAAGTATAATCGACCCGTCTATGATTATAATCGACGAGAAGAGAAAGATGTCTTAACTCCCAATAAAGAAATTTCAGTGACGCCACCAGATTAATATATAGCTTATGTTTCTATTTAGAGCATTAGACATGTTACTACAAAGTTATATGTAAGTTAAAAGATCATAACATGTGTGTAGGCTAGTGGTTTAACTAAAAACTGAAAAAATGACAAAGCACAATGTCGAGTAGATATGTGGGCTCTCACTAATTTTTTCATAAAATACGAGTAATGGCTTAACTAAAACACAATTATTATTTAATCATTTTATAATAAAAATTTTTAAAAAATGGTTCAATTTGTTAAAAATGAGCCTGGGTACACCCCTTGCCGCCCTCATGCCCGGCATGCCAATGAGGCTCATGCCCTTTGGCACCCACATTCGTTTGGTTTAACAATGTTTTACCCTCTTATTAGCTGATGTGGAGTGGGCGTTAACTCATCACACTTGGTCTAAAGATATTATTTTTTATATTTATCTCAATAACTACTTTTTCTAATTAAGATTATGCCAACGAGCTAATCCGTGTACTCAAATATCGATAACGTCACGGGATACCTATAATTTTATAAATTTATCTATGTATATAGAGTAAACAAAACTTATTTCATGTGTTATTAATTATTATATATTCGAAGCAGCCTCTCTATCCCTATGGGATAGAGGTAAGGCTGTCTACATCTTACCCTCCTCAGACCCTACCATAGCATTGCTATTGGTGGGATATACTGAGTACGATGATGATGATGATGATGAAATGACATCGATTCACCATATTTTTTGGAAATTGTCACATGTAAATAAATCATGGATCTGACACTGATTATAACAGGTTGAAAGTGATATCTTAAAGCAATTATGTAAACGTGTCTTAAAAACGCTTATTGCATATTAAATAAACATAAAATAGGCTACTAATGTTATCACTAGGCGGTCAAAACACGCATCCAAATGCCATTTAAAATCGTTGATTCGAGTCCAAATTTGTTAGGTTTGCATGGTAAAATACTATGCATAAAAAGACACCTTTGACAAGTGCACCACCATGCATTCCATCACATCTCATTCCTTCTTTATAAAGCCCTCAACAACACTTCTCTTTCTCATTGGTTCCAAACATCATCTCCTTGCTTAACACAAATCCAACAATCTCCCACTATTCGTCACCACCAGCCACCAACTTTCAACCACCTGCCGCCAACAAAATGATTCTAAAACATTCTAATCTTGTTATCAAAATTCTCATAGCACTCATATTAAGCTATACTTGTGACAAAAACATAATCTCTTCAACAACATATCTTCCCAACCATGAAACCATCACTTCATTAATAAAAGAACTAAAACTTGATGGTGATCTTAGTTTCCACAACATCCACCATGCATCCAAAGATTTTGGCAACCGATACACTTTCCTCCCACTAGCCGTTCTATACCCGAAATCAGTTTCCGATATCTCAACTCTAGTAAACTACATATTCCAAATGGGACCCACATCTGAGTTAACCGTTGCACCACGTGGTCATGGTCACTCACTAGAAGGCCAAGCTCAAGCTCACCAAGGGGTGGTCATAAACATGGAGTCACTAGCCAAATCCCAAGAAATGAAATTTCATTTTACCACAAGCACAAATACGCCTTTTGTTGATGTTTCGGGTGGTGAACTTTGGATTAATATTTTGCACGAGAGTTTAAAATTTGGGTTTGCCCCGAAATCTTGGACCGATTATCTTCATTTAACCGTTGGTGGTACTTTATCTAATGCCGGGATTAGCGGTCAAGCGTTTCGACATGGACCTCAGATCAATAATGTCCATCAGTTACAAGTTGTTACAGGTACTTCTCTATCATTTATACTTATTTTAGTTGATTTATTCTATTTCTTTTAAAGATTTTGCTAAAGTGTTTGGAAAGATGTGGCAATTGGCAATGCCATGATGACAAACGAACAACATCGTCATATTTATTTGTATATTATATGTATACTTTATTTGGGGACCATCTAAAGAAAGTAAAAGTATAGTTTTGAAACAAATGAGTATTATTTGAAAAAGACTACACTTGCAAGGGTATGATGGAAAATTCAACATAAAATCATTAATAAAGATTGTAAAATTGACTCTTTAATAATATAAATATTGATCAATAGCCAGATAATAATTCAGATAATAATTCATACTGGCAATTTAACCATTGACACTTCTAACTTTCATATTTGAGTTTTTAAAACAATGATGGTGAAGCTGAATTTCATGTCTGAAAACCTCGTTTCTATACTTTTGTGTTTTATTTCCTTGTGATTAGTTGCTTTTGAGGTTCAAAATAACTCACAATCCGACTCACGTAATCATTATATTTACACTTTATTTTCACTTGATTTTGCTCATATAGAATGTGTATGAAAGTTGAATTGCCCTTCACGATGAAAGTGAAAGTTTAAAGTGTGAAAGGTTAAATTGTTAGATGGATTGTTATAGACAATTGCGTCATAATTTGGATTATTAAAATAATTTTTTTCAGGGACAGGAGAAGTAGTAACATGTACCGAAGAACTGAATTCAGATTTATTTCATGGTGTTCTTGGAGGGCTTGGCCAATTTGGGATCATTACACGAGCTCGTATATCGCTTGAACCCGCCCCAGAAATGGTAAAAAGATTATAAATTTATGAAAGTGGTCTTAATATCAAAATTGGGTTGTGTAAATCTTTGATTTGATATCTTGATTTTAACAGTTTTAGCAATTTTGATCAGGTCAAACGGATTAAAGTTCTTTACTTGGATTTTGCTACATTTACAAAGGATCAAGAAATGTTAATATCATCCAATAGTTCGTTTGATTATGTCGAAGGGTTTGTTTTGATTAACCGAACCGGGCTACTTAATAACTGGAGATCATCTTTAAAAAATAAAGATCCGGTTCGGGCTAGACAATTTGATTCTGAAGGAAAAACCATATATTGCCTTGAAATTGCCAAGTATTTTAAGCAGGAAGATACTCAAACCATTGATCAGGTGAGTTGGGTCACGAGTCGAATGATTTTACTAGGTTTTATGCACTAAAAATATATTTTGTGCAACTTTCAACCTATTTGACATATTAGAAATAAACATGCCCTGAGTCTATTAGTTAACAAACAAATGGGTTAAAACTAATTATGATCTATCTTGTTTATATGCAGAAAGTTGAAAGCTTATTATCGAAATTGAACTACAATGAATTCACACTCTTCATATCAGAAGTGACCTATTTGGAATTTTTGGATAGAGTTCATGTTTCTGAGTTGCAACTACAAGAAAAAGGGTTATGGGATGTACCTCATCCATGGTTAAATCTTCTTGTTCCCAAGAGTAAAATACACCAATTTGCTAATGAAGCTTTTGGGAATATTCTAACGGATACTAGCAATGGTCCGATACTTATCTACCCCGTCGACAAGTCAAGGTAATGCGCGATCTTACAATAAATAATAATAATAATAATAATAATGATAACAATAATAAAAACTTTTGAAAAATGTATAAACCTAATCTTGGTTTACTTTGTTGTAGGTGGAACACTAAAACATCAATGGTGACACCAAAGGAGAATGTATTCTACTTAGTGGCGTTTCTATCGTCAGCGATGCCATCTTCGACTGGAAAAGATGGGTTAGAAAACATCCTTAGCCAAAACAAAAGGATTCTAGATGTATGTGACACGGCAAACCTCGAAACCAAACAGTATTTGCCACATTACAACACACAAAAAGAGTGGAGAAAACATTTTGGTAGTGGATGGGAAGTGTTTGCTAGAAGGAAGTTTATGTATGATCCTTTAGCAATATTAACTCCTGGTCAGAGAATATTCCAAAAAGCAACCAACTTTTTATGATAATATTTATCTCGTGTATGAATGAAGCCATGAAAAGCTATTAATTGATTAAATTGTACATATTATTTAGAAACATTTTGTGATTTCCACTAGATTAGTTGTAACTATGGGAAGTCATATATGATATAGGTAATTTTCCATTATGGTAGTTTTAATGGTACTTGTGTTGGAGCATAAATCTATTGCAGTTATTTTGATCCTTGGCTTAAGTGGTTCGTTGTCATGTGGAGCTTAGATTTAGCATATACTCATCAACAAAATTCGCTAAAAGGAGTCTTGAGCTCATATTCAACTCGATTCAACCCGAGCTTGAAGGATGAAGGATGGACATATATTCAACCGAACAATTGACCAAGTCACCTTCATCCTAAACTCAACTCGATTGTTTATGTCAATCAGCTAGCTAGATCTTTATTACGAATATTTTTTGGATAAAGAATTACCAGCTAATTATAAACCATGACTTCGTTGAAGATCATTTACATCAACTCTGGAGCGACAAGTTACAAACCCACTGGACCTAATACAATATCTATATAACTTAAAAGAGTATCCCAATTATGACTTATTAGCCCAAGTCAAAAGCTCAAGGAGAGCCCAAAGACAACTCATCTAATATACAATAGGTTGCTAAATAATAATTGCTTTAATATTAATCAAATTTAACTTATCTGCAAACAAAAAATTTCTCAAAAATAAAAACATGATTAAACTATATATAGTAGAGGGGAAAATAATTGCTTTAATATTAATCAAATTTCTCAACTTAGTCTAAACTAGAGGGGAAAATAGCATCACGTGTTTATTGTTACAATAACGTGCTTATTTTTATTTCGTTTTTTAAGATAAAGTTCTGAATATTATGAGTGTCCTTGTCGTAGCGTGCATTTTTACGTGACAGTTTGGTTTCTCTATATAAAGTTTCGAATTATATTAGCGTCTCGCCGCAACATGTGTGTTCGCGTCTACTAGTTTTTGAAAACCGTTCGATTTTGGTATTTTCGGTTTTGGTCTTCGGTTTGAATTTCGTTCAGTTTCTTTTTACTTTTTTTTCTTTTAGGATTTTCCATCCTACTTGAAAATTTTGGGCTGAAAAAAAAAGTTAACCAAACATAATGAATTTAAGCATAAATTTTTGTTGGTTAATAACTAACTCATTATTATACATTTTGGATAAAATATTTGGGCTAAACTATAAGTCAAATTATTTAACATTAAAACAAAAATAGATATCAATAAATTTGGTTTGGGTTTTATGGTTTTAGTTAACTGCAAAAGCGGAACCGAATCGAAAGATCGCTTTTTATGAAAAAAATAAAACCAAAATGTCAGTTTTTGTTTCAATTCAATTATTTTTGTTTGGTTTTTTTAAGTGCGACTGGGCCACTTGACAACACCGTATTCGTCCTTGAATTTTTTAATTTTTCTTTTTGTTTTTTTTCAGTTTCGGTAATCAAACAAATTCACGTAAACTCACAGTCTCAATGATCGGGACCTACATTGCCCGGGGATGCCTGATTTTACCAAGACGAAACATTAGGTCACAGAAATGGCCTTGTAGCTGTCCTATACAATTTAACACAGTTTTTCTTCACACTACACGGTTAATTCATCATATAAAATGCAGCGATTGATTAAACAAACAGGTATACCAGCTCGTAGCGTATAGTACAGATCTAAAACTGAAACTGAGACTTAAACTAAAAGCTACACCGACTAATAACTATATCGAACGTCAAAACCTAACGGCTAGCAAAGCACGTACAACGTATATGCAGTTCATAGCAACATTGGAGATAAAAACTGAAGAAGCTGCAAATGTGGATATACCTGACCGCCGACGACGGCGATTGTAGGCAGAGCGTCCGAGAGTGCGTCGGCAAAATGGCCAAGTGCGGTACATGCTCTGTGCAGTATGTTGGCGGAATTGAGTAGATTCTCCGTTTTCTTGCGGTGAAATTGATGGATTCACGACGGTAAAAGGGCGGGAAAGTAGTGTGTGAAATTGATGGTGTAACAGTGTGTGGAACTGTAATTAGGGGCAATTTCGGGAATAGTCACGCAATTTACTTTGCCTGCCTCTAAATAGAAGCGTAATTAGGCTCGTGAACGAACCGAACGTTAAACCATTGGATAAGTTGTTTTATGTCGGATTATTTAATAAATGAGCGAACGTAGACAAATTTTTTTGTTTATTTACGATAATGAGTGTGTGTTTATGCTCATTCATATATGTTTGTTAATGTTTATTTATTTACATCAATTCATTTATACTCATGTATTTATGCTCATTTGTTTAACCCATTTTACTATGTTATTTTGTAGCTTTTAAAAACAAACAAATATGTTAAGTCTATTCGTTTATTTTACTTTATTTATTTTTTTGCTCATTTATATTTATTCAATTATGTTTGTTTGTGTTTGTTCATTTTTCTCTGCTTATGTTTATTAGCTGTTCGCTTAGAATATTAAAGAACGAAGATAAACGAGCACAAGCATTTTCATTTTCTTAGCGAGCAAACGTAAACAATCAAATCTATTTGGTTAATTGTTTGTACTCGTTCGGTTCGTTTACACACCTAAGTATAATTATAACTTTAGACGGAAATAAGGGAGTTTTTTTTTAAAAAGTGGTCTTTTAAAACATTTGTCCCAAGTTTGGTTCTTCGTTTTGGAAGCCAACAACAAATTAATCTCACATATCTCACCACATTAGCAAACATTTGATTTAAAGCAAAATTCGCGGTTAAGGTATTGGAGATAATTAAAATTTGGAACAAAACAATGGAAAGGGCCAACTAAAAAGAATTTAGATAGAATTTTAGAAAATAATTTTGCTCAAAAATCCATCTCTCTAAATATGTGATGAATAGGTTTATGATTTATTACGAGAGAGACAATAATTTTAGGAATTATTATATATAATAATTGAGAAGTTTGGCGCCGCAATCACGTGATTGGTTCATGTGGCTGAACGGCTTTTTTATTTATATTTATTTTTTGTTTCTGATTTGGAAAATGCGGGGTTTTTATAACGAATATTTGTTAGCCTGCGGTTGCAACACATGGTTTTTTTCGTCGCGACTTCTTTTGTCCGTCGATTCAATAAAAGAGTCTGCGTCATTTCGTGGCCACAACGTGCATATATTTTAAGTTTTCGCCCCGGTCTTTTTTATTTAAATACATTAATTTGTTGTATTATGACTTATGAGTGCGGACGAATTAACTTATTGTTTTAGTTTCAGTGTCTTTGTACAATACCGGCCGAGCACGTGTTGGTTCGTCCCCACAACGCATGGTTTTCTTTGTACGATTTAGGCTCACAACATCGATTCTGACCGAATTCGAGTTAGTTCATAAACGCAACATGTGAGTTATTTATCACGTTCTTTTTTGTTTGATGATTCCAAAAACAACGAATTCGTATCAATTTGCAACTGTAACGCGTGTGTTTTTTTTGTTTGTTGGATTTTTTTTATATTTTAAGTATGCTAAATTGTTGTATTTATGTGTGGTAAAATTTATGTTTTGCCTTACTTTCGACACCATAACCAGATACAAACCAAACTTTCGTAGGTTTGCAACCGCAATGCGCATTTTTGTTATGTTAATTTTGTTGTATTTGGGTGTTAACAAAGTTTTTTTAGGGTTTGTTTCTGGCTTCGTAACAGGGACAGATCAAATTCACATCGACTCGCAGTCGCACCACACGATTTGATAAGTTGCACGAGTATGACTGTCAATAACATCAACCCGGCGCAACGCGCCAGGAATCTATCTAGTTATGTTCTATTTCTTCTACAAAGTACATTAGTATAGTGTTTGTTGTTTTGTTAATTAAACTAGGATAATAACCCGTGTTACACACGGACGGAAAACATATCAAGAAACAATATAAAATGTAAAAAACATATTCAATCAACGCAAATATTTTACATAAGTTTTATACCAGCATATATTACAAAAGATGTTAAACTATGTCTATAACATAAAAAAGAAAGTACTTTATAAAGTAAATAAGGAATAATATAACATAAATGAACCATTATACCTGAAAAAAATAAAAAAACACATTAGTAGCAGATTTTGTAATATTATTTTAAAACTAAGCTTACAAATGCATACCAGGTTGAAACTTATATTTTCACCCGTGTAGAGTTTCGTTCAAAAACCTTTTGAAACAAAAAATGTCGGGTTTAAAAACCGTAGCTTGCATTCGATTCTCCTGTCATAATAATAATAATAATAATAAGAAGAAGAAGAAGAAGAAGAAGAAGAAACATGTGTAGATAATTAATGAAAAGAGTTGTATATAGAAAGGAAAATATAAAACAAAGAAAAACTTACAGATTGATCCATGAGGACCATCTCTATCAAGAAGTCCTCGTTTGGAGTGCTTGTTATCCTTGACGGTCTGTACTCTCAAAACTTATATTTTCACTCGTGTAGAGTTTTCGTTCAATAACCTTTTGAAACAAAAAATGTCGGGTTTAAAAACCGTAGCTTGCATTCGATTCTCCTGTCATGAAATAATAATAATAATAATAATAATAATAAGAATAAGAAGAAGAAGAAACATGTGTAGATAATTAATGAAAAGAGTTGTATAGAGAAAGAAAAATATATAACAATAAAAAACTTACAGATTGATCCATGAGGACCATCTCTATCAAGAAGTTCTCGTTTGGAGTGCTTGTTATCATTGACGGTCCGTGCTCTCAAAACTTTAACCTTAACTATGGATGGAGATGTTTTGAGAATATCAATTTCATCTAACATTGTAAAGCTTTGAACCTCTATTGTAATATGTAAATGCAACATATAATTTCTAATAAAAATCCAGGGTTTGATTTTTGAAACTACCAAAATTTTGACATCTAACTATAATAATAAACCAATTTGACCTGTTGACTAATTTAGAAACCGTTTTAAATAACCCGTTTTATTTTCTTTTATTTTTATTGAAATGTTTGCCGAGGATCCATCCCCTTTAAAAAAAATTCATTGTGTGCATTTTGTAAGATTGTTTTAATTGTTTTTTTGTAAGATTATTGTTGCATGATTGTTTTAATTAAAAACAACAATTTTTGCAAGGTTGTGAATTTCAAGTCAACATATAACTAATTGATCAACTATATTAAAAAAGATTTTAGTTTCCAAAAATAACAGTTTAATGTTACCAAAAATTAATTGTGAATATATAGAAAATAATTATATGGAAATGTGATGATGTGGAGTCCTGTGTGGACATCCTAGATTAATGACACGTGGATAGAATAGAGTTGCTTTATTATATTAGTTAGATTAGATTATAAAAGTTAGATTCATATCCATATATAATAAGATTTTCAAACTTTAAATTGATAGGTTATAAAAATAAATTAATATTAGTGAAACTTGGAAAAAGACGTATTATGAACAAAAAATCACAATATATAAACAAAATTTTAAGTAACAAATATATTAAACATCAAATCGATTAACCAATAATTAAAAAAATCATAAATTTAAACCCTAAATAGATTAAAATATAAATCAATTAATAGGAATAGATTAAATATCAAATCTATTAACCATTAGTATAAAAAATAATGCATTTAAACCTTAAATCCAATAACAGTGAATCAATTTGATGTTGTTCTTTACAAAAATCGATTAAACACTAAAATATAAATCATACATGATAATTGCAAATGATGAACATATTTAATGTGGTTTGGATTATGAAACCAACAAATCATGAAGAATCGGTTATAGATGAGGCGAATAATCTGGTTACAAACAATGGGGAGCGTTATGATTTTTGAACGAAGCATGTGCCTTTTAAAGAATAAACGATGAACAATTTAAACATAGTAAATTTAATAAGTTTTTTAATTCTAACAATAATTAGAATAATTAATATCATAATTATTACATTAATAAGTTACAAAATTATAAAAGTCAATATAATTGATTAAAATTTTATTATGAATATGTGGAAATTAGATTTATGTGGACAACCTATGTGGACAACCTAGGTGAAGGACATGTGGACAAAATTATGTTGCTTTAATATATTAGTTAGATTAGATGCTCGTTAAATCAATTACTATTGTTTGACTAATATTATACCAAATAAAGAAATGTGTTAAATATAATAAACTAATATTTTAATTATTAAAACAGTTAGGTTCTTATCCATATATAATAAGATTTTCAAATTTTAAATTGATATGTCATAACAATAAATTAATATTAGTGAAACTTGGAAAAAGATGTATTAGGAACAAAAAATCACAATATATAAACATAATTTTGAGTAACAAACATAATTTTAAATAACAAACATATCAAACATCATATCGATTAACCGATAATTTAAAAAAAAATCATACCTTTAAACTTTAAATAGATTAAAACATAAATCGATTAATAGAAATAGATTAAATATCAAATCTATTTATCGTTAGTATAAAAAATCATGTGGTTAAACCCTAAATCCAAAAACAGTGAATCAAGTTGATGTTGTTCTTCATAAAGATCGATTAAACACTAAAATATAAATCACACCTGATATTTGCAAACGATGAACATATTTGATGTTGTTTGGATTATGATACCGACAAATCATGAAGAACCAGTTATGGATGAGGCGAAAAATCTAGTTACAAACGACGGGGAGCGTTATGATTTTTGAACGAAGCATGTGTCATTTAAAGAAGAAACGATGAAAAATATAAACCTAGTAAATTTAATAAGATTTTTAACTCTAACAATAATTAAAATAACTAATATCATAATTACATTAATAAGTTATAAGAATTTAAAAGTCAATATCATTGATTAAAATTTTATTGCGAATATGTGAAAATTAAATTTATGGAAGGTTGATGACATGAAAGACTATGTGAACAACCTAGGTGAAGGACATGTGGACAAAATTACGTTGCTTTAATATATTAGTTAGATTTTTTTTTTCAATTACTTAAATTCATGCTTTTGTATACTCATATTTGTAAAAGTAAATTTTTTTAATTTATGAACAAAATAAATTAGTGAAAATTAATCAAAAGGATGAAATATAATATATTATTATAAGTATATTAATTTTTTTTTTCACCACACTACTATAAGTAGGGTTGACGTAACATTTCAGACGAGATACGATAAGACACAAGAATTTGTGACCACGAACATGACACGATAACTAATCGTGTTATTTTTCCGAACACGAACAATAGTATAATACCTATTTAAACACATGTTAAAATGACCCGATTGGTTTAAAACCTGTTTAGGGATACAATAAGTAACACATATGTATTGAAACAAAAAGCGGCAAACATAACGTAATAATCCTTAACATATATGAACAAAATTCAATAAAAGTCTTAATTAATACATAACATATTTTCTATAACTCTGATAGTATAAAGTATAGGTGTATATTTTCATCTCTACATCCTTTAATAAAATAAATATTTTTAAAATTAGAAGTATAAACATGTTATTAACTGGTTACTGTTAGGACGTGAGTTTATACAGGTTGACTTGTCTAATAAGACACGAAGCTTGTTAAACTGAAACTCAATCATGTTCATGTCAATGTCGTGTCATGTTAACTAGTTCGTTTTAAAAATTTTTTGCACCATGCTAAGTATAACATAAATAGAATTTTATAAATCATAACGGTTGTCAAGTGGCAGCCGACGGTATGATTTTCCAAACAAATGCCCAAGTCAAACTCTGAAGCCAGCGTGAACCGGTTAAGACAAAATAATTAGGCTACAGTGACAAATAAAAAACCTAAGTTGAAAATTTAATTAAAGGCAGTAGATGTTGCCAAGTGGATAAAATCTAGAAATTACCGCAAAAGGTTTCCAGTGTACCTCCCCACATCTTACCTAATCTCACTCATCACTAATTCTCAAAACTCCCTGTACAGGCCGAGCACTTGATCTGAACAAACAAAGTACCCCCGGCTCACGTTAACAACCCATACCCCTGACCCGCTCACTTTAGCACCACCCCCTTAATCATGTCAATTCTGTATCTTCTTCTTATCCTGCGCACCTCCTCCGCCTTCTTCTCCAACAGACCTAGGGTTTCTTTCTCTCATAAAATTCATCATTCTCTTCACAATCCTACGCTTTCACTCTCAATATTCTTCAAATTGACGCCGTATGGACTCAGATCGACACCACAGGAACTCGTATAACTACTCGAATCTCTTTAATCTCGAGGTACATGTCTCTATTCCTCGTTAAATTCGCCTTTTACGGTTCAATTTTTGAGGTAGTTCGTTAGGTTTTCTGTGATTTCGTTCGTGTTTAGGTGTTGATGTGTGTGATTGACTTATGTATGGTGGTGTTGTTGTAGTCTCTGACGAAGTTTCAAGTGCCGCAAGGTGACGAGTTTGATTATTATGCGAATAGTAGTCAAGGTGAGAGCAGAGGTAACCGAGGAGGTAGGCGCTTGATTTATTTGTGATTTACAGTGTAATTACATTACAGTTAGTCCGGTGATTAGTTGTTGATTAACTTTGTTATTTTGTATCTACTGATTGAATGATTGAAGGTTTCTCTGTAGATTTTCACTAATATTACATCACAGCTAGTCAATTACACGTTTAAAGCGATCGTTCTTATTCGGTGATTGTAGATTAACTTCATTGTTTTGTATCTAGTGATTGAATTATTAAAGGTTTCTCTGTAGATTTACAGTAAAACTACACCACAGCTAGTCAGTTACAGGTTTAAAACGATCGTTCTTATTCAGTAGAAACACGCGAATTAGCTGTTGATCAACTTTGTTATTTTGTATCTAGTGATTGAATGATTAAAGGCTTCTTTGTAGATTTTCACTAAAATTACATCACAGCTAGTCAATTTGCAGAGAAACACGCGAACTAGCTATTGCTTAACTTTATTATTTTGTGTCTATTGATTGACTGATTAAAGGTTTCTCTGTAGATTTTCACTAAAATTACATTGCAGCTAGTCAATTACAGGTTTAAAAACGATTGTTGTTTTTCGGTATTTGACTATTTTTACTTGACACAGAAACACGCGAATTAGCTGTTCATTAACTTTGTTATTTTGTATCTATTGATTGAACGATTAAAGGCTTCTTTGTAGATTTTCACTAAAATTACATCACAGCCAGTCAATTACATTCAGTGATTAATATGCCACAGAGAAACACACGAACTAGCTGTTGGTTAACTTTATTATTTTGTATCTAGTGATTGAATAATTAAAGGCTTCTCTGTAGATTTTCACTAAAATTACATTACAGCTAGTCAATTACAGGTTTAAAAACGATTGTTGTTTTTTGGCATTTGACTATTTGTTTACTTGACACAGAAACAAACGACTTAATTGTTGATTAACTTTGTTATTTTGTATCTATTGTTTGAATGATTGAAGGTTGATAAAGAGTGATTAAATGTGTATATTGAAGTTAATGATTGGATATTATATTATTATCAGGTGTAGCAATGACAGGCCGGAATAATGGAATGATGCTGGAAAAGAGAAAGCGGAGAAATACGTATAGTAGTGATGAGGATCAGGATGGGAATTATGATGAGTATGTTTCTGAGGAGAGATATAGAGCAATGCTTGGTGAGCATGCTCATAAGTACAAAAGAAGGCATAAACATAATAATCTGCCTTCTGCCTCCACACGGAACGGGATGTTTGGCAGCAAGAGTAGTGTCGGATCAAAGGATCATAAATTGGGGAATGGCCGTCCTGGATCACACAAGATTGAAACGGTTCCTCAATATGTAGGGCATTACAAAGATGCAGATTTTTCTCCAGAGTATGGATTAGATAGGTTTGTGCTGTTTAAATTGTTAAAAGATGTTTCAATTTGCATTTTGATCTGATTAGTTAGTTTTCTTTACCTTAATATGCAGGTCAGTATATGAACCGGCTTATCTGGATATCGGGGATGGTGTCAGTTACAAGATTCCTCCAACTTATGAAACGCTAGCCGCCTCATTAAACTTACCAAAAACATCAGATATCCGGGTGGAGGAGTTTTACCTTACAGGCACTCTTGATTTGGGTTCGTTAGCTTCAATGATGTCTGCTGATAAAAGATTTGGGTCCAGAAGTGGATCAGGAATGGGCGAGCCCAAACCACAATATGAATCACTTTTGACAAGATTAAGTTCCCAAACATCAAATAACTCCTCACAAAAGTTCAGTCTTAAAGTCAGTGATGCTGCATTGGAGTCATATTCTGCTCCTGAGGGTGCAGCTGGCGGTTTTAGGCGGTTTATCATGTCAGAAAGTGGAGTGCTGCAGGTGCACTATGTGAAGGTGTTGGAGAAAGGTGACACATACGAGGTTCGTATTTTGTCTCTGGATGTTAACTTTTTATAGTTTGTTAGGATTTGTTGACTTATGTTTTGTTGAATCGTTTGGCTTCCAGATTATTGAACGTAGTCTACCTAAGAAGCAAAATGTGAAGAAAGATCCGTCTGAAATTGAGAAGGAGGAGATGGATAGAGTTGATAAATATTGGGTGAATATGGTCAGAAAAGACGTTCCAAAACATCACAGATTCTTTATCAACTTTCATAGAAAGCAATTAACTGATGCAAAGAGGTTTTCTGAGAACTGTCACAGAGAGGTATTTATCATATTTTATGTCACTCACATTTTGTTGAATCTACAAGCATTATTTGCATTAGTCAAAATCCTGTAATATAGTGTGAGTGCTAGCCTTTTAAATTTCTGATATTCCAATTGGCATGCTTAAAATTTGTTTTTTCTTCCAGGTAAAAATGAAGGTGAGCAGATCACTTAAGTTGATGAGGGGTGCTTCCATTCGCACTCGTAAACTGGCACGCGATATGCTGGTGTTTTGGAAAAGAGTGGATAAAGAGATGGTAATATTTTCTCTAAACTTATTGGGCAATACTATGTAGTGTGTACATGAATCTCTGAAAAGAATTGATAACTGCTTTTTATTACATAAAGCTCATTATACATGTTTACAAGAAAGCCTATTAAGTAGTTTTGCTGATCTGTCACCTTTTATACATATACGTTTTTACTTAAAAGACACAAGGTTCTGTTTACATCCAATGTAGAAGAAAAGCTTATTTTTTTTCTTTGTAAATTGACCTACAGTTGTTGGGTTGATTAAACGCATAACTCTGTGCATTGCTTGTTAGCTACAAACTTCTACTTCTTTTATCATTATTTTTGGCAAGTTAACAACTAAATGAATCTTCATGTTAAATGCTTATAGGAGATCAAAACAATGTTCAACATAGAATTATTGTTTATCTTAAAATGCATCGACACACCTTTTCTTGTTTTTTTGTTTATTTCTTATACACCCATGATGTTTACATACGTCCTACTGAGAAAGAACATTTTTGTAGTAAGTTGGGGAATGTTTATACTTGTATTCAATTTGTCGTTCAGGCTGAGATTAGGAAAAGAGAAGAAAAGGAAGCTGCTGAAGCTTTGAAACGTGAACAGGAACTTCGTGAAGCCAAACGCCAGCAGCAGAGATTAAACTTTTTATTATCTCAAACAGAACTTTATGGTCACTTCATGCAGAACAAGTCATCTGCACAGCCAGCCGAAGCATTACTCGAAAATGATAAGACCAATGATCAAGAAGCAATCATGAGTTCTTCAGATGCTATTGCAATTGAAGAAGATCCTGAAGAGGCCCAAATGAAAATGGAGGCCCTGAAAGCAGCCCAAGATGCAGTTTCCAAACAGAAAAAGATCACGAGTGCATTTGATGATGAATGTTTAAAATTGCGTCAAGCTTCAGGTGTTGAGGTCCCTGAACAACATGATTCTTCAGTTGCTGGATCTAGCAACATAGATTTATTGCACCCGTATGTGTTTTTTCTTCCAATTTTTAGTGTGTATAGGCCTGTAAACGAACCGAACGAACACGATTGGAGCATGTTCGTGTTTGTTGGTTTAACCATAACCGAACAAATTAATGAACTTGAACAATTTAAGAACCGGGTTTTCGTGTTCGTTCGTTAACAATATAATGAGCGTTCACGTACGTGAATGGACTGACATAACTAATATGTCTGGACATATATGAGCGAACATAATTAAGCTAAAACCAGTTAAAATTAATGTGAGGAACAATTAAATCCATACTAAACAAATTTAAATGAACGAATGTTCACGAACACAAATGAACGAAAGAGACGTGTGTCATGTTCAGTCCTTTTAAAACTTTAACTAGATGAACAAAATTTTTTGTTCATGTTTGTCGTATGTTACCGCTATGGTTCACGAGCTGTTCACTGAACGTTCGGTTTGTTTGCAAGCCTATTTATGCGTATGGGAATGAAGGAATAATTTTTATTTCTAATAAAAGTGTTCACTGAACGTTCGGTTTGTTTACAAGCCTATTTATGCGTATGGGAATGAAGGAATGATTTTTATTTCTAATAAAAGCCATCGGTTAGTGGGTTTTGGTTTTGAAAATGGATATTAAACTCAAATAATTGGGCGTACACTAAACCCACCAAGGGGGTTGGATCTAGAAATCTATTCCCAATCCTGTTTCAGCTTCCTCCTGTTATTAAACCCATACCCATAGCGAGTCGTAATTTCAAGCCAAATGCTCCCTAAGTTTACAGTAGTTTATTTACTTAAATGGGTACATGTTCCATGTTGTTTCAGTTCAACTATGCCAGTAGCATCTTCGGTACAAACACCAGAATTATTCAAAGGTTCTTTGAAAGAGTATCAGCTAAAAGGTCTCCAGTGGCTGGTCAATTGTTATGAGCAGGTAATAATGTAGTCTCATGGACATTTTTATTCTTCTTTCTTATTGTTTTGCTGAGTTGTTGACTGTTTTCTTAAGGGTCTAAATGGTATTCTTGCTGATGAGATGGGCCTTGGGAAGACTATTCAAGCAATGGCGTTCTTGGCTCATTTGGCTGAAGTAAGTAAACTGCCTGAAACTCTGAATATTTGTGGCAAGATGGGCAGGTTGGTTAATGGGGTGTTTTGTTTGACACGGGCCGGTTGGGTTGATCACTAGTCATGTAAACGGACTGAATGAACACGAACAGTGGATGCTCATGTTCCTTCGTTTAACTTTAACCAAACAAACGATTGAACACGAAAAATTAGAGGAAGATGGTTTTCTTGTCTGCTTGTCTGTCTTTGTTCGTTAAGAAAATGAATGTGCTTGTGTTTGTTTATGTTCGTTCGTTAAGAGTATAAATGAACGTAAACGAACTAACCTAAGTGAACATGGGCGACCAAACATAAATGAATATGACTGAGCAAAAACCACTTAACGTAAACGTGAACATCAATCTGGCAGGCCTAAAAAGTAAATAGACTACCTAATTTGTAATGGGTTGTATTTTAATTCCACAAAACTAGAATAAATTGTAATGATTAATGAACATTAACCAAGACAAAATAAAATAAATATATAAGCGAACTTAAACAAACGAACTTAAACAATTGCAAACTAACAAACATAAATGAGCGTATCTTAAGCGAACACACGAACACAGAACGTATTTAAATGACTATTCATAAGTGCATGGGTTGAAATTGTCACCTTTACCTCTGATCTTTACAGTTTCAGTTGCAATAACATGTAATGAACTAATGATTATGTCTTTCTGCAGGAGAAAAATATATGGGGCCCGTTTCTGGTTGTTGCACCTACTTCTGTCTTGAACAACTGGGCTGATGAAATAGGCCGGTTCTGCCCTGACCTAAAAACGCTTCCTTATTGGGGTGGCATTCAGGAACGAACAGTACTTAGGAAAAACATAAATCCAAAGCGACTTTATCGAAGGTACCCACCCCATGATTCTTATTTTGTGCACTTGCATCAATCTTTTTGTATTTTTTTTTGCAATAAATATATATTATAAACCATGTTAAAAAATATGATTTTTTTAAAAAGTGTGAACCTTTAGGCTTCCTCTAATCACCAAATGCCTATGCTTTCGTATTATATTTTTTAATTTGAGTCAACATACATATGAAAATGAATTGCTGACTGCAATTTATTCAATCATATTTTTTGGCTGATTGTTAGGTTGCTTGTTTACCTTTGTACTTAGAAGGCAATAGTAACATGGCACTAATGGGTAGGCTTGTAAACGAATCGAACGTGATATGTTGATGACTTCGTGCGTTTTAACTTTAACTGAACAAGTGATCGAATACAAACGTTTAAATGAACGAGGTTTTCTTGTTCATGTTCATTTGTGAAGAAACTGAGTGTGCTCCTTTCATTTATGTTTGTTTGTTAATAGTATTAACGATCGGTTCACGAACATAAACATACTGCCATAATTGAACATAGATGAATGAACACAACGGAGCAAACGCCAATTAAAATTTAATGTGAACATCAATCTGTTGGGCATAAAAGAATCTAGACTAAGTGTAGTTAGTCTAAAAAGTTTAACTGAATATATAACGTACGCGAACGAACTTAAAACACATATGAACAAACGATCATAATTGAATGTAAAAGGACGAACATAAACTGGCGTAAATGAGCGAATGCTCAGAAACATAAATGAATGAATGAGCCATGTCTTCATGTTTATTCGTTTGACTAAATGAACAGAAAAATATGTTCATTTTCTTTCTGTCACTGAACGTTTGGTTCGTTTACTGGGCTACTAATGGGTGCCTTTTCACTCCGTCTTTTTTTTTAGTTTGATTTAGATATGCTTTCTAATATGAGTAAATTTTTAAATTAAAATTAAAGTTTTACAAAGTGATTTTTAACAAAACTAGATAAACACATGCATTCAGACAATTTCATACTGTTTGTTTTTTTCATTGCAAGTTTACAGATTGTGTTGTGTTTCATAATATTCCAGACATGCTGATTCAATTAATTTTGACTCAACAGGGATGCTGGATTCCATATCCTTATTACCAGCTACCAGCTTCTAGTATCTGATGAAAAGTACTTCAGACGTGTGAAATGGCAGTACATGGTATTGGATGAAGCTCAGGCAATCAAAAGTTCAACCAGGTAATGGTTTAAACGGGCTGTGTCCGGTTGAATTGGCCTGCAAACACTTCCACTTTTTTGTCCTTTTAGTTTTGTTTTGTTTTGCTTTTTTTTGTATGGATAAATAATGTGCTTTATAGGATATTATATCTCACTGTATTTTGTTTAATTGTGCTAACAGTATAAGATGGAAGACACTACTCAGTTTTAATTGTAGAAATCGTCTGTTACTAACTGGGACACCTGTTCAAAACAACATGGCTGAGTTGTGGGCCCTCCTTCATTTCATCATGCCAACCCTTTTCGACAGCCATGAGCAATTTAATGAGTGGTTTTCTAAAGGGTAAGATTTTGGTTTTTTAAAACTTGTATTCCTTTTATATATCAACAGTATAAAGAATAATGCTTCATTGTGTATGCATCAGTATTGAAAACCATGCTGAACATGGTGGGACTTTAAATGAGCATCAACTTAGCAGATTGGTAAGTAGTTAGTTTCTTTGTTTAGGGGGCGTTTGGGATTGCTAATTTTCCCCAACTTATAACTAACTTTTTGAATAGTAATAAGGTGTTTGGGATTGCTTTTGGTGTGAGAGGGAAAAGTTAATAAGTTACACTTTTGTAACTTATTGAAAGGTTATAAGGAGATTTCATAAGGAATCCCAAACACCCCCTTACATGAGATTTTCACCATACTCTTAACCTTAGTTTTCTATTTTGTTTATTACGTTTTTGCCAGCATGCTATTTTAAAGCCTTTTATGTTGCGGCGTGTTAAGAAGGACGTGGTTTCCGAGTTGACTCGAAAGACTGAAATTACAGTGCATTGCAAATTGAGTTCACGACAACAAGCGTTTTACCAAGCTATTAAAAACAAAATATCTCTTGCTGAGTTGTTTGACAGTAATCGTGGTCAACTTAATGAGAAGAAGTTTATGAACTTGATGAATATTGTCATCCAGTTGAGAAAGGCAATTCTCCTTTTTATCTTTTCCACTTTTCTTTTCTCTGCGTTTAGGCTTGTAAACAAACACGAATGGGGCATGTTCGTGTTCGTTTGTTTCATATTAACCGAACAAAGGATCGAACACGAGCAATTAAACAAACGAGGTTTTTTTGTTCATGTTCATTCGTTTAGAAAATGAACGCGCTCGTATTCGTTCATTAATAATATAAAATGAATGGCTCATGTACATAACTGAGCTAACACCAATTAAAAGTAACTAACGGGCCTAAATTTTAAATGAATATCTTTACAAACTTAAACAAACGTAGCCTAAGAAACATAAATGAACGTAAACAAATGAACATAAACAACTTAACATAAACAGATTTAAATGACAAACTTAAATGAACGTCCACGAACATAAATGAACGAGCGAGACATGTGCTCGTTTCCAAATGAACAAAAAGTTCTGTTCATACTCGTTCGTTTATTAAATAAACGAACTTCCTGTTCACGAATGGTTCACTGAACGTTTGGGCTTGTTTACAAGCCTATTTATCATTGTTAGAACACTTTTATCAATATTTTATATATTTGTTTGAACCATTATTTTCCCTTGTGATGACAGGTTTGTAACCATCCTGAGTTATTTGAGAGAAACGAAGGAAGTTCATATTTCTATTTTGGAGACATCCCAAATCCGCTTCTTCCACCTCCGTTTGGGGAATTGGAGGATGTATATTGTTCTGGGATTAAGAATCCTATTACATATAAGGTAATTAATTACTTAAATCATACATTTAAGTTTCCAGAATCAGATTGTTAATCACTAATTTTGTTTGCAGATTCCAAAAGTAATACACCAGGAAGGAAAACATAGTACTAGGAAAGAGTTTTTTGAGAAACATTTCAACATATTCTCTCCCCTAAGGATTTATCAATCCATATTTAAGCAAGTTAAATACGGGCCCTATTACAATGGAGCGTTTGGATTTACACGATTGATTGATCTTTCACCAGCCGAAACATCATTCATAGCAAATGCTTCTATGATGGAGAGATTATTGTTTTCAATTTCTAGATGTGATTCGAGTATTTTAGACGAGGTTGTTGACTTTATAACGGAAGATGAGGATAATAATATTGGGAAGGAGAAAGTGAAAGCGGTAACAAGAATGTTATTATTACCATCTAAGTCGGAAATGAATATTCTTAAACGAAGACTTGCAACGGGACCCACGGATGCCCCGTTTGAGGCTTTGGTACTCTCACATGAAGATAGACTTGCGTCTGATGTTCGGTTACTTCATTCGGCTTTCTCTTTCATTCCACCAATAAGAGCACCTCCTGTAAGTGTTACCATCAAGTTAATATATTTGTTCATCGTGGTATATAGCTTTACTCTTACGACCCTTAAAAGGACCACCGCACCAAGGATAACTTTTAGGGGCAATTTTATATACATCCTTCAAAACTTCATAGTTTCATTTTTAATCCTTCATAGGCAAATAAAATAAAATCAGTTATTAGATTTGATCAAGCAGATATTGACCTATCTTATTGCAGTTCTGGTTCCAGAGTTTCTAGAACCTTTTTAATTGTCAAACGGATGGGTTTACCCAAACACCATTTGACCAGAGTATTTAACTTTTTATAAATAATAATATGATAATAAATATTGATTAATAATAATCTGCTGTTTTGAATAAAATGATTTAGGAGGTTTTATGTGAAAACACGCGTTGCCAAAAAGTTAGTTTATTTTACCCATTTGACTCGTCTAAATCACTGTGTATGTTAAATATTTTGTATACACAAATGGGTTTATTTGTGCTCGTAAATAAACTTACTGCTGTTAATAAATATCTGTTATTGACATTGTGCATTGTGTGATTGGCAGATTGATGCAGACTGTCCAGATAGAGATTTTGCGTATAAAAAAGTTGAGGAATTGCATAATCCTTGGATTAAGAGATTATTGCTTGGTTTTGCACGCATGTCCGACTCAAACGGACCTAGAAAACCAGATAACGCTCCTCATCATTTGATACAAGAAATTGACGAAGAACTACCTATTGTGCAACCTGCTCTCCAGCTCACTCACAAGATCTTTGGTTCATGTCCACCTATGCAGAGTTTTGATCCTGCCAAGATGCTCACAGTATGAAAATCTATCATTTTGTTTACTTAAAAGTTTCTTGCATGCTTTAATATATTTTTATTAGAGGTCGAAATGCGTCGTTTAAAAATGAGTAATGGGTCAAAGTGGGGTTGTAAGAAAATAGGAAATTTAGGCTTGTAAACGAACCGAACGAACATGGACGATTAAATGCACAGGTTATTTTTGTTCGTGCTCGTTCATTAAGAACTTGAGCATGTTCGTGTTCGTTTATGTTCATTGATGGTATAAACGAACGGTTCACGAACATAGATGAGCGGATATAACCGGGTGAACACCAATTAAAAGTAAATGTAAACATCAGCTGTTGGGCCTAAAAAGCTAAACTAAATTGTAAAAGGTGATATTTCAATTTCATAGAATTAGACTAACTTGTAATGAGAATAATTGTTTTAAATGAATATTCAAACGATTGTAAGCAAATGGTGTCTTAAATGCATCAAGGGTAAATTTAACATTCTGCTAAATAAAAATTTCATTAATTGTTCATTTCTTAAATGGCATCTTTTTTTTTATTTTTTTATTTTTGGACGGCTAGAGTTAATTTTTAGCTTAATTGGTTTACCTTGCTAGAGATAGAACATAATCATATTGTTGGTCAAAATTGCCACCTGTAATCTGCATACTCTGTCCATTTGGTCATTTTCTAACTTGAATTGATTCTGATTAATTATTTAGGATTCAGGGAAGCTTCAAACCCTGGATATACTCTTGAAGCGGTTGCGTGCTGGAAATCATCGTGTTCTTCTCTTTGCACAAATGACCAAGATGTTGAATATTATTGAGGTATCAAAAACTACTTCAGTTATTTATTGGATGCATTTGTTTATGTTCTATTTTCTTGATGGTTTCTTTTAAATTTGCAGGACTATATGAACTATAGGAAGTACAGATACTTAAGGCTTGATGGATCATCTACCATAACAGACCGTAGGGATATGGTCAAAGACTTCCAACTAAGGTCAGAATAGTAAATCAATATTAAATTATTATTATTTTATTATTTCTTGAGACACTTCTAGAAGATACACTTATCTTTTGGCTAACACTTGTTTTCTTGTAGAAATGATATTTTTGTGTTTTTACTGAGCACGAGAGCGGGTGGTGTCGGGATCAATTTGACTGCTGCTGACACGGTTATATTTTATGAAAGTGATTGGAATCCAACATTGGATTTACAAGCCATGGATAGGGCCCATCGTTTGGGTCAGACAAAAGATGTTAGCTTTCTCATCATTAACTTTTTTATATTTTTTTACATAAATAATTGAGTTTCTGAAACTTATGTTTTGATGACGCAGGTAACAGTTTATAGGTTAATTTGCAAAGAAACAGTTGAAGAAAAGATTTTACAGAGAGCTAGCCAAAAAAGTACAGTTCAGCAACTTGTAATGACAGGTGGTCATATACAGGGTGACATATTGGCTCCTGAAGATGTTATTTCCTTACTCATTGATGATGCACAAATGGAGCAAAAGCTAAAAGAAATTCCACAGGTATATAATAATAACCCACCATTTGTATGTGGGAATAGCTAAAACAATTTAAAATAAAGTTTATCATAAATATATAATATCTGATTGCACTCATTTGTTCAAATTTTAGGTTAACCGACATAAGAGAAAAAGTGGGACAAAAGCTATACGGATAGATGATGAAGGCGATGCACGGTTTGAAGATATTATGGGCCTGGAACCAACACCAGATGCAAACACAACCTCCCCTGCTGATAAACCAATGTCTAGTAAGAAGGTATGGAAACCGGGTTAAAATAGGTCAACGGTTTGAAAGTTGCTGAAAAAATTGTGTTATGGCATAAACTATTCTAGTTTACCTAATTTAAAAATAATAAGTGTACTATATTTTCCTGATTTTTAACCAACTTCATTTAACTGATTTTCTGTAACGAGAGCCCGAGCTCGAGCTCGGCTTGTTTCGAGCTCTACTCGTGAGTTGTTTTTTCAAGCTCTCTACATTTTTAGCTATTTTTATATATTTTTAAATTATAATTTCTATAGCATTGCATATATTGTTTAGTTATTTTTATCAGTTATCACAATTTTATGCATAACAAATATTATTTTATAAATATATAACACACTAAATAAAAGTTATATAAATAATTTGCTCGTTTAGGCTCATGAGCCAACTCGAGCTCTATAAGTGAAGCCTGGGCACGGTCTCGTTTAATTAACAAGCTTATTTTCATCGTCTGAGCTAGGCTCGTTTGAGCTAGGCTCTATTCCAGCTTTTAACGTGTCATTCTCGATTAACTCACAAACCAGCTTGGGTTTACACCCCTGGTCAAGTTTGACTAAAAGATCTTTTAGCTTCTAAATGTTATATCTAAAAGCAAGTAGCAAATGCTGAATCATACGCCACATGGCATATAATCAAACTAAAACCACTGATGAGATGCTATGCCAACAACTTATAAAAAAAGTAGCAAAAAAATGAGTCATTTTGTGCTCTACAATTAACCAAACATGTTTTCATTTGCAGAGAAAATCTACAGCCGAGAAAGGGCCTCCAAAATCAAGGCTTCCAAAAGGTCCGAAAAAACCCGAGTCTTCAGCATCCAATTTGATAGCAGAATCCGATGACATGATGAGATTGTAAATGAGAATCTTGAATCTGCATTTACAGCCCCAACATTTCCGCCTGAAGACTGAAATGAATGCTAAATCTAAATATATATAATCTACAACATTTATATATAAAAAATCTCGAGTGATTACAAAATTGATATCATCTTTGTTATTTTTGGAGGGAGAACAAGGATAAGATAAACCATTGATGGCCAAATTGTATGATAGTCTTGTACAGGTTATATATTTTTTATACTTATATATTAGCTTCTTATAAATTTGCGCAGGAATTTATAGTTTATTGGATTGTTTTATGAGCTTGTTGCTTAAGAGTAAAAAGTTTTCTCAGGGATCTCATCCTATATCTTGAGCTAAGTTTGAGCTTATCTCAGGATCTCATCCTATATCTTTATAAACATATATTATGTGCCCTATGAGGGACGAAGTGGGAGGTGGGAGGCCGGAGAAACCTGGCACTGGGTGGGAACTGGGAACACCGCCTCTTGTTTTTCCCGGGTTACTTTTTACCAGTATTCAATGTGAGGAAAAGTAAGTAGTCGGGAAAAAGTTGTGGGAATATTGTCCGGGAAAAATGGGGACACAATCCCTCAATTTCGGGGAAAATGAAAGTTTTTGGGGGGAAATTGGGACTATTTTGTTCCCTCTATATATAATGTTTTAAGGAGTTTTGCAACATGGTATTTAGGGGTGTTCGTTGACTGTTTGGTCTAATATAGATGTGGTTTGGTTTTAAGGTTTGAAACTTGTTCAAAACAGTTGTTTGCCCCTTAATATTTAAATTATTCTCAATTACTTAGAGCCATTAGAACATATTTTATATTATACAAAATTATGCTTTTGATATATATATTAAATTACAAGTATTCCTTAAAAAAACACACATTCACTATTCATTGTAAAAAAAGCGTAAGGTGTTTGTAATCTAGGCTGCGTGATTTGTACAGTTTTCTTTCTAATTGTTATGTTGTAAATTTCGCTGCTTATTATGTAACCTTAGGTGCACGTGGCTATGATACGTTTTCTCCTCTGATGACGTGCTGTGAAATGGGCAACTCATATTTGGTTTAATTAATGGAAGATATGCGGATTAGGTGTAGACGTCTAACCTACTGCTGTCGGGTTCTCTGGTGGCGGTGGTGGTGGTTTTTTCCGGCCTCTGAATTGAACCGTGCAATTCAAGCCTTGGAACGGGTATGCCTCTAACTTTGAGATAACACGCATATGTGTATACAACATATTTTGTTAACTGAGAATTTTTGCTCTATAATTGCCGATTATAGCTCCTGTTAATCTCTCGAGAAGAGTTATTGCTAATTTATCTTCCGTAGTAGTTTTTGTTGTTTCCCTTTTGGTTTGTGTAACAAAATTTGGTTAAAATTGATCAACAACGAGGTTATTTGCGGTGTCTATTGACTGCTAAGGTGGGCGAAAGAACCAGCTTGGAATCAATTATACAGAAACCAATTGAAACGGTAGGTTTGGAACCGGTTTGTAATTTTCTCGACCGAAACCTGTGAAAACTGACAAAAGCCGGTCAAAGCCTGAATCGAAACCTATTAACCCAATCAATCCAAATCGAAACCAATCATAAACAAGTTTTGACTTTTGTTAACCAAAGCGACCAGTTTCAACCCAAATTGGTTTTGGGCTGTTTGTGCACCTCTAATTGACTGTATTAGAGTTTATTTATGGTAATCCAGGCTGCATTGAAGACTTAGATGCCATTTATGAGGTACGCAATTCTTGATATTATATGAAACCAATGCAAATTCATGTATGAACTATATTAATATTTTTGTTTTGCAGGGCGTGAATCTCCAATTTGCATAAATACGCCAACAAATCTTTTTTGGAAACGTAAGTGAATTTTTTTAGAATCTAATTTCTCACCCAATGTATAAGTAATAGCTAATGAGAATTTGTTATTATAGCAAGAAGGATGCTTTTTTTTAGCCAAAACTGTAAATTTCTACTTCAAAAGTCAAAACGAAAGGGATTATTTGATTCTTATATGTTTAACAATTGTTAGGTGATGAGTGATGATGACACATGAAAGAACATTTAAGCAAATGCCAGGATCGTTTTCAGGGTAAAAATTATGGCGTCCATCAGCATCTTTGAAGATTCTTAGTTGTCAAAATGTAAGGTGGTTGTTTGCTCATGACTGTAAATATTACTTGAAATTGAATCCCCTGATGTTGATAGCTTTGAATATGAAAATTTAAGATTAAAGCCACTTTCAAGTTTCTTTATCATAAAACTATTGAACTTTCCAGATTATTTGGCCTACTTGGTACAAACGTTTGAATTCGTTTCAGGTAATCTATAAAATGGAACTACAAGGTTTAGCAGCAGATCATATCTGGCGATCTGATTTGCATCTTTGGCTTTTCTAAGAAGCTTTTATGCTTTAGTATGCGATTTCTCATTTTAACCTTTTTCGTTATCGTAACAATATTCTATAGCTCTACATACTTCGTTTATACATGGCGCTCCATTATTGGGAATGGTAACGTATGACAACCACAACACGGATCTGAGCCACAAATCATGTTACAACTTTTTTTTTTGGTTTCGTTGTGCAAGCGCTAACTTTCTTTCTGCGTAATCATTACCGGATTCATGCCCGGCGCAACGCGCGGGCTCTAAAGCCTTGTCTATATTAAAAGACAACTTTCTTAAGCATGTCTATGGTACACTTTGCATATTTTGTTGTACTAACATTCTTAACATATCATATATTATATATAAAAGATAAAAGGTAAACACAATATCAAGTGTGGTCTAATGGTAAGCATGATGCATTGATTGTTAGGGTCAGGTTCAATTCTTCCACAACCATGGCTTAGGTTCTTTCTTTCTATTCTTTTGTTTACCTTTTTTTCCCCTTTTGTTTTCTCTGTTATTTTCTTTTTTTGTTTACATTTTATCTTCTTATTTATGTTTTTTAAGCTATTCTTTCTTAACATGCTATAATAACTTCAAGCCAAAACACAAACTAGAAATTAAATATACATTAAGAGTACAACATTCTTAACAAGAAGCTAAAACACAAACCATAAATTAAATATACATTAACGTTAATAACCGGCATGTCGAGCTAGAACGAAGTTCTAATGTAACTATTAGACGAATAATAAACTCAACGTAACTACTTCTTTAACAACAAATCTACTAAGTTTAACAACCCTGCCACGAGTTCTAATGGAACTACTAGACGAGTAATAAACTCAATGTAACTACTTCTTTAACTACACATCTACTAAGTTTAACAACCCCCGCAATGCGGCGGGGCCTAATAACTAGTTATTATTATTAATATATGTAAAAGAGAACTTTGGTGCCGCAAGTGTCTGATTGGGCCATTTGGCAGCACCTTAGTGGTCACTTTAGTTTTTTTTATTGTTTATGTTTTTGTTTTTTAGTTCCGGTAACATAACGAAAATAACGTAAATCGATCGAATGCCAATTTGGTTTTTTCTTTTTTTGTTTAGTTCCGGAGTCGTAACAAACGTGACGGTTGCCGACCGAATTCGCATAGACTCATCATATTTTGTTTTAGTTCTAGGGCTGTAACGAACATAACGAAAACTACCAAATGCCAAATTTGTTTCTTATTTAGTTATAATTACCATAACAAACGCGAAGGAGACCAACCGAATTGGCTTAGACTCGCTTCCTCAACGCCCGAGATTGACAACGCTCATATTTTACCAATGTCCGAGTTTTACCAACCATTGCCACCTCATTGGTCAACCTCAATTTTTTATAATTTTTTTGTTTTAGTTCCGATACATAAAGTACGTAATCGAAACCAAAGGAATTCACGTCGATTTACCGTCTCAACACCCAGGACCGATAACGCTTGGGTTTTACCAATGTCTGGATTTTATCGAAGTGTCCAGACGCAACCCGCCGGGTGACAAACTAGTTATAGTTTTTTTCTTTAGATGTTAATGATTTGACAAACCATAACACTAAAAGGGCTATGGTTAGGTAACTTTTTCAACTAATTTTAATTAAAAAAAGAAAAGAAATCGAAAAGAAATGTCTCAAGTCCTCAACCACCTAAGTTTGCTTACTCGATCCTTTTTCCTGTGATTATTCTTTTTATTCTATTTAATTTTCATAACTATATTAGATTATATTTTGCAAAGTCAAGTTATTCTTCGGTGGATCATTGATTTATTGGGTTGGCGAGAGGAGGCTAAGGAATGGCTGACTTTTTCTTAAAAGTCAACGCCTTTGAATTCAACTCTTGGATTGCGGCTTGGCACGTTTAAACAACAATACATAAATTGTCAATTTATAAAATTAAAATTGTCGTTAGCTATAGTAACCAGATCAAAAGACTTCGTCATAAAAAGGATGTATTGGGTTTAAGTTTTGCCTGTAACAAAATAGGAGTTTTAAGTTGGACCGGTGAGTTTTCTCACCTATGACAGGTTTTCTCTAGAGGGTGGTCTTCGGGTCGGGATTGATAGAGCGGACTGATGTACAAACTAGTGACGTGCTAGCTCAGCACCCCAGATTTCGTACCTGAGGAATGGAGATGATTGGGTTGGTCAGCGACTTGTCAGTGATCCAAGTTGTTGTTCAAAAAAAAGTGACGAGCCCAAAAGTAACCCATACAACCTCGAAGCTCGAGTTTGATTCAACGTTTAAACCCCAACTCCTTCGTTTATAACATCAGAATAATTACCAAAGAGTCTTTGGCTTTGTGCTATCAAGGTCTCGAATAAAGTTCTCTTTACAAAAGATGAGGTTTCAAGTCCGTTGTTGTAAACAAAAGTGTAGTATTTTATTAGTGGAGTTAGATTTAACATTTAAAAAAACGTGTTCAATTTTATTGTTGAATTCATTAAAATTTTTGACCCCTGCACTTTAGCTTATTGCCTTTACTTTTTGGTTCGTAAAATTTGGTAACGAAAGTTTTGTCCTTTCACCTATTACCACAATATTTATGACTTTAAAACTAAGACCATTAAACTTTTATCATTTTAACTTTAGCTATAAAATTTTTTATCATTTTAACTTGCTATAAAAGTTTAACATGATCCACGCAACACACATATAGAAATACCTGTTTAAAAATCAATTTCTTTCCCTCCATCAAAACATTAAATTTTGATAATATGGTATTAGATGGGGCCAAGATAGAAACTAATGATGGATGCATGATCATTATAAAATAAGATTTTTGTGACAGAAACTAAATAATGCATATATAAACTTAGATATTAGTACCATAAATTTTAAAATATTGAAAGATTAGTCAATTAAGTTGGTTATTTTAATATTATAGAGTCACAAGTTGAGAAAATAAATTGGATAAATAATTGTTAAATAGTAAAGCGAACGTGACAAGTGGATTGGAGAATAAGAAAAAAGCGTCGCATTTGAAAAAGGAAAATATCAAATATGCTTTGTAAAAGAGAAATATTATTGTGATAGATCACGATGGTTGAATGCTAGCTAAAACTACTTTTTTCTTTTCCTTTCTTTTTTTAATTTCATTTTCTATTCTGTCACTGTGTACATACAAAAAAAAGTCTCTAATATGCGGTTAAAATTAATAAGTTCACATATAAGATGAGTTATGAGTACCATAATATTATGAATAACAACAGACCAAGTCGTGTTGATTTGAAGATTGTTTTTATTTTTTTGCTCTTTATAATTTTTGTTTTGTAAATAACCATTGAATTAAATATGATTACAAAACAGTATTCATGATACAATTCTTAATAAAAGCAAAGTACGTTTTGTCACATTGTAATTGCGTGCTGGCAAGTGGCAACTAGTTTCATGTTTCTCATTTCCCATTGTGAAGAAACACTAGGCGATCCCGAGTAGATTATGGATAATCTGGGGGTTAAGTAAATGTTTCCCACGAGGGTTAGGTTCGGCAAAGAAGGATGTTCTTCAGATGACCTGCAAAACAAACACCGTGAGCTCGTCACTGAGAAGGGGGGGGGGGGGGGGTTCCTCCTTGTGACCACCCTCCGGCGTGAGAATCAGACTAGATTGCTCTGAATATAAGTGTATATTGAGAGAAATAGCTAGTGAAGGTAAGATACAAGATGATGATACCGTTCCAAGGTGTTGGAGTATTTATAGCCGAAGGTAGGTTTCCAAGCAGGTACAACCAGCTGTATAATATTCCTGTTCTACCAACTATGGGCTACGCACATGCCATGCTGGTTGGTGGGTAGGCAGCGGCTGATAGTGACAAGGCCGGCTGTGTACTGTTCCCTTTCCACCAACTGCAGGCTATGTGCGTGCCACGACAAGGGTTGGTGAGTAGGCAGCGGCTAATAGTGACAAACAGTACTAGAGCATGCTCCTCCTCGTACTGTTGTCGGTGAGCGTCACCCTGTGATTAGTTCATTGGCTGCTTTGGTCAGATCTTGTCTATTTTGTCCATACCTTGGCAGGTATAGTACAAAAGATTTTCCAGAAGCATACGGACTGGCTCATTTGGGCGGGAGTATTCCCGCCTTGCTCATTCCTTCAGGTGACACTGAATTATTGAGAGTTAGTGCCTTGTGCGTGTAGCCTTGCTATTAGTGCGGGTAGCCTTCCCTGATGGCTTGTATCCGCAGCTGCGGGGACAGGCGGGGTACTTCACCATTGGGAGGCTTTCCCTGCGGGAACAGCTGGCGTACTGCGGTTAAGGTCTTCATCTCTGAGCATGGTGGGTCCTGCGGAACCAGTTGGTCCTTGCGCAGACGTCCCTCTTCAAGGTGAGTTTTGCGGGTCCAACTGGGCTCTGCTGGGACCTACCTCTTCACATTGATTTCAACTAGCTTCAATTAATCAATTATACATGCATATCTTATCAATGCATTTTTTTTCTTCTATTTCTGAAATAAAAATAACTTTATCACAAAGCTTTTTAAAAATCGGGTGTTAATCGTAACATCTATTAATAGAAAACAACTAGTTTTATAAAAAAACTAGCATATTCTGATCGATACAAATCAACTTCTTAAAAGAGAAAACGTGTGGTTGATTTCGATAAGTGGTGATGTGATTAATAACCAAAATACATAGGGTATACACATAATATGTTAATTTACTATATCTGTGTTAATTTACTTTTATCGAATGACAAAATTATGAATGAAAAACGTATCGTTAGTTATTTATTGGTGAAATTTGTGAAAAATCTGGACATGTTTAATAGTTTTACCGACGTAATATTGACAGATTGAAAAAGATACAAAAATTCCCCTTTTTAATTTTTGATATCAATCAGTTTAAAAAGAACACTTTTTACCTTTGGAATTAATCACAATTTTTGCATGCCTCGTTATAAAATAAGATGTTAATGGTTCAATTTCTTAGAAGTATAACATTTATTTGATTAAAAAAAATCACGGTTTTTGCAAGTCTTCTTATTGAAGGAAACGTTCGACTTAGGAACGTCATCGATTAACTTCTATCGATCTCAGTCACCACCCGATTAACTTCTTTCTAATTCGTATTTCAGTTACTTTAACCGAGTAAAGTAACTTTTTTAATCCATTTTCATTTCCAATAAATTAACTTTCACAAAAACGCGTAAATTGAAGTCTCCAAAATAAATAATATAAATACCTAAATACCCCCTTAAAAATAAGTACATATCATACATCCTACAACTCTCACTTTCTTACATCTCACAAAATCAAAACCATGTCCGGTTACCCCCAAAATCCTTCCGGTTACGGTGCACCCTCACAGCCCTACGGTGCACCCGCACAACCTTACGGTGCACCCTCACAAAACCCCTACGCTCCGGTAGCCTCTCCCTACGGCGCACCCGCACAGCCTTACGGTGCACCCGCACAACCCTACGGTGCACAGCCACCTAACAAACCTCCAAAAGAGAACAAACCTTCGTCAGGACAACCACAGCAGCCTTACGGTGCACCCGCACAGCCCTACGGTGCACCCGCACAGCCCTACGGTGGTCAACAGCCCGGCGGAGGCTATCCTACGCCGGCGGGATCGTACGGCAGTCCGTTTTCGGCGCTGTTACCGTCGACGTTTCCTCCAGGGACAGATCCGAACGTGGTGGCGTGTTTTCGGGTGGCGGATCAGGACGGAAGCGGTGTGATTGATGATAAGGAACTGCAGAGGGCGTTGTCTTCGTATAACCAGAGCTTCAGCCTCCGTACAGTTCATCTTCTCATGTATCTCTTCACCAACAACAACTCTAGAAAGATCGGTAACTGCTTTCTCTCTCTAGATTGTGAATCGGACTGGTGATTGAATTGGGTGAAATTGGACACGTGGCGTTGGTTAGGGGAGTGGTTAGTTGGGGGTTATTAAATCTGACGTAAGCATTAACGCGTTGGAAGCGTACAGTTATTTGGACCTACGTGGAATGTGTGGGCCCGGGTAAAATGACTTGCGTGTGCAGATGGTGACGTGTGTCTCCATGTCATGTGTGCCGTTTTCTTTTAAATGAGTCTCGGACAACGGAACGAGCCGAGCCGAGCCGAGCTTCGTTGGGCTTACCAGAGTTTGAGCAAACTCGGCTGGAAACGAGCTCTTTTTCGAAAGCACAAGCTCGGCTCGTGAGTTGTTTTTCCAAGCTTAGAGTTCTGCTTGTTTATTTTTTATTAGTTAATTTATATATGTTTTTGGTTATTTTTATATGTTTTGAGAAAAACCTTAAGTGATCCTGAGCTTGGTTTGACTCTTGAGCTCGTGTAGGACCTTAAACGAGTTAAAGCTTGGCTCTGGCTTAGCTGAGTAGTGTCAAATTAATATCTAGAAATTCAAGAGAGGTAAACCTTAAGAATACACCAGTCTTGTTAAGGCTCAACGAGTTGAGCCTAAACAAGCTTCTAAATTCCTATACAAGGCTCGAACTCGGGCTTGATAACCAAGCAAACTTTATTTGAGACTCAAGCTCTGCTCGAGCTCGGCTGTGTAGTGTGAAATTGATACATGTAAGTTCAATAGAGGTAAAACTTAAAAATACACAAGGCTTGTTAAAGCTCAACGAGCCTAAACAAGCTTCCCATGCAAGGCTGAGCTTGGGTTCGATGACTAAACGAGCTTTATTTGAAACACGGCTCGAGCTCGAAAAAGCTTGACTCGTCTCGAGCTTTTTATTGATTCGAGCTCGAGTAGCTCGGCCCGGTTGCACCGCTAAACTAGGTTATAGACTTTGCATAATAAAAACGACATAATTAATATTCAAATAAATGTTCAATTTATAAAAATCTTT
Organism: Bidens hawaiensis; assembly: GCF_021521415.1. NCBI lineage: Eukaryota > Viridiplantae > Streptophyta > Magnoliopsida > Asterales > Asteraceae > Bidens > Bidens hawaiensis. The sequence goes on from NW_027491347.1 coordinate 1,458,990, forward strand.
TATGAACAAACTTAGCTTTTAAAAAAAATGTTTTATAAAAAGAATCTATATCATTTTCGGTTTTGTTTAGTCTTTTTGGTTTTTATTACACGCAAAACCAAAATTTCAGTTATTTTGGTGTGTTTTTTCTTTTCGATTTTTTAACCACCCCTAATTCTTGTGATAAAAATAAAAATTTGGGCATATTTTTTTATTTCAGACGTTTATTATACACGAAATTTGAAATAATTTAATGAATTTTATAACTGTAGAAGTAAAATTATGTATTACATAAACACTAAATGATTATTTTTATGATTTTAACTTTGTATTAACTTATTTTTCTTGATGAAATCAGGGCCTAAAGAATTCACTCAAGTTTTCTACAGCTTGCAAAACTGGAGGGTGAGTTTCAACTTTTAATAAGATTCATTATCATCAATTCAAGATCTTTTATCTATTCAAGTATTAATATCCTATCAAACAAATAATATTCATATTTCTTGTTATTGTAGGCAAACTTTGAGAAATTTGATCGCGATCGTAGTGGCCAGATCGATGCGAATGAATTACGAGAGGCTCTTTTGAGCCTTGGGTTTGCAGTGTCACCTGTGGTGTTGGATTTACTGGTGTCTAAGTTTGACAAAACTGGTGGAAAGAACAAGGCTATTGAATATGATAACTTCATTGAGTAAGTTAATTTGATATATTGTCATTTTTATTTTTTGTTTAGTTTTTAATTTTAAAATTTTGTCATCTCTAACAATGCTCTTGTTTTATGTTTGATGATTTCAGGTGCTGTTTGACTGTTAAGGTATGTAACAAAATTTGAGTACCTGAAAACTACTATTTTTTTGGTCAAACTTCGACTACATTTGTTATAGCTAGAGGTTGAAGAATGACGGGTCGGGTTTTGGTCAAAACGGGTCTGATGTCAGTTTGTTTTGGTTTTACCATTTGGATTTGCATTTTTTGGGTTACACTTTAACTTCTTGTAAATTATTAACATTCAGAATTAAAAAAGAAAGAAAAATCATACATTTGGTTTGACTTTTTTGGTTTTAATTGCACGCAAAACCAAAACTGAATCAAAATATCTGTTTTTACTAAAACATAAAACCAATCTGTCAAAATTTTGTTTTGGTTCGGTTGGGCTATGGATCGGTTGCTGGTCCAACATATATTTTCTGGGTTTAAATTATTTGACCATTTTTAACTAGACCCGATGACATGCAAACAATAAATCAATAATCCGATGACATGCAAACAATAAATCAATAATCCGATGACATGTAAACAATAATCCAAATCGAATCATTTTTAAATATTGTAACTTTTATGTTATTTAAAGATATGTTTTATGGTGATTTCAGGGGCTAACAGAGAAGTTCAAGGAGAAGGACACAACATACTCAGGGAATGCGACGTTTACATATGAAGTGTTTATGTTGACCGTTTTGCCCTTCCTCATCGCCTAGTACCTTTGTCAGAGAAAGATTTGTTTGTTTTGTTTAATGCTTCCTTGAATTTGTTTTGTGCTGTTTTTGTTTAAATAAAGTGTTGTCGACTTGTTATTGCGAAGGTATTGAAGGTTGTAGCCTTGTAGGTATGAAATAAAACCGTTTTCAAGAAAATACTTGTAAATGCGTGTGATAGGTGATCACTATTCGTGTATAGCCAAATTAGCCATCCAAAATCTCTTTTGTGATGACAACGTGTGAACACCGATAATATGCTAAGTCATTAAAGAGGGACAATGAATGCAACTCTCTAGATAAAAGCTCCTTAATAGGTGTCGGCCCGTACTTTTTGATCAGGTGTCGTTTATGTAAGCAGCTATAGAGGTGCACAAATCGGGTTCAACTAGAAAACCCGAACCGGTTCGAAACCGGTTTTTTCACACCGGGTTGTAAAATGGCACCAGTTCCAATCAAGAACCGGTTCGGTTCCCGACCCGAACCGATGCCCATATATGCTAACTTTTAAGAACCGGGTAGGGTATGAACCGGAACCGGTTTTTACGTAAAAACCGGTTCCACCGGTTTTTTTTGAAATTTAAATATCATAGCCGTTAGGAACCGGTTCCAACGGCTATATAGCCGTTTTTGACCGTTGGAACCGGTTTTTTAACTATAAATAGGTTATTTTTTTTACTCTAAATAGCAAGGTTTGTTTGTGTACTTGTTAAACCACTTCCAAAACTATAAAACACACTCCAAACCATAATTAACCTTAAACCAACAACAAATGGCAACTAATGATGACGTTGTTATGGTGATCGAAACAACAAGATGCCCCGATGTTTGGGTTCATTATGATTTGTGTCTCATGACCGACTCACATGAGTTGGCACGTTGCAAATATTGCTCGAAGTTTCTTAAAGCAGGGTCCAACTCGACATTACGAAAACATACGAATAAGTATTGTCGAGAGAAAAGAAGTTTGGAAGCTAAAAAAACGGAAGTGGGAGAGTCGTCCGGCTCTACAACCCAAAAATAAGTATTCCCGGATTAAAACGACGGACTTTGTTTTTTATGTTTTAGTTGTTATGTTTAGTATCGTTTATGTTTTAATAATGTTTGTAATAGTTATTTTTTAAATAAATAAAATGTTCGTCGTTATTAAAAAAGTAACAAAAATTAATCATGAGTAACAAAAGTAATTATAATAAAACAAATCAAAACTAAATATTAGTTGAACAAGTTACATATAATTTTACCAAAACAAATAATTACAACTCTTCTTCGTCTTCATTCTCGTCTTCACCCTCGTCTTCGTTATCGGAAGAAACCCCGTCCTCCGCCTCCTCATCATGAATATGACGCTCTATTGGTATTTCGTCTTCAAAGTTCGCCTTGTGTTGTACACGATCCACCGCATCCAAATGGTCCTTTAGGCAAATGCAAACCTCTAGAGACTCGGGAGTTAGTTTTGTTCTTCGCATAGATAACACCCTCCCACTAAGAGAAAAAACCGATTCGGAAGCAACCGTTGAGGCTTGTACGGCAAGCAAATCACGAGCCATGGCGGATAGAATGGGAAATTCGTTTTGTTTACCTTTCCACCAAGCCAACAAATCAATATTGCGAATTTCGTCGACCGTTGCGCCCTCAACATAGTTTGCTCCACTATATCGACCAAGTTCGCTACTTGGTGTGTTTCCTCTTTGCCTCTTAGATGCCGATTCACGAATCCCATTCATCAAGTTTATAAGTGGGTCATTGCACGACCTACTAGTTGTTTTTTTCACAAAAGACGATCTCGTGCTTGGACCATACATTTGAAAATAATGGTCATAAAGGTCTTGAAGGTTTTTGTTGAACTTGTCCTTCGCTTCCGTCGACAACTTCGGGTCAATCTCGTGCATACCTAAGTTGTCGAATATTTCCTCAATCGTTGTTTCAACCCTATTAACATTCCAATAGGGGTTTAATGCGGCGGCACAAGTAAAGACCGGCGGTATGTTTTCAAAATATTTTATGAACTTTTCTTTCATCACCGCAACAATATTTTCGAAGAGTTTGTTCTTCTCCGCAAAGCTTTTAAAAACACAAGACATATAGTACAATTCTTGCAAAACCCAACAACTAGTAGGGTAATAGACTCCCGATAATTTTGTTGTTGACTTTTTGAACACGTCAAGATACTCCAACAAATAACCGACTTGGACCCAAACACTTTCCGGAAACATATCGGCCTCGCGTTCTTCAACAAGATTGTTATGAAAAGCTTGTAAAGTTTGGCGTTGGGCAAAAGCACACTTTAACATATGACAAGTTGAGTTCCAACGGGTTGGAACGTCCCAATTCGGCCCCAAATACTTTCTTTCAACCCACTTGCAATAGTTCTTATATTCAAGATGTCTTCTTTTACCACTTTTGTAGACATCTTGTAACATAAGTCTAAAGTATTTTAAATCATCACAAATGTTTTCATTGTCAAGACCTATTTGAACAACCAAGTTGATGATATGTGCAACACATCGGACATGAAAAAAATCCCCGAAACAAGGTGGTGAATATTTAATGATAAATTTTTCAGCCGCCTTAGTATTGTTTGAAGCGTTGTCAAACGAAATCGAAAATATTTTATTTCTCAAGTTGTAAGTCGTTATAACTTCATCAAGTAATTCAAACAATTTTTCGGCGGTATGTGGGAACGAGAAGTTTTCAAAAGCGATGGTGCGTTTCATCAATTGCCATGTCACCGGATCAACCCAATGAGCGGTGACACATATGTATGATTCGGGCAACCCGTGTGGTGCCGACCAAACATCGGTAGTTAAACTAACCATGGCTTCTAAAGAATGAAAAGACTCGATTAACTCTTTTTTAGCACACTCCCACAACCTGATACAATGACGTCTTAAGGTAGTACGACTTACATGTGTGTATCTCGGTTGTAGAGTTTCGCGAATCAACGACGTCAACTCCGGGTCATCAAAGTGGTTAAACGGCAAACCTCGTTGAATAACGAACTTTGCCATTCTATCTTGAACTTGAGTCGTGTTGTAACAAAATAGTGTACCATCTTTACCCAAGTCAATTTGATCGGTCGCGCCAATCCCTTTCAACGCCTTGCAATATGGCTTCTCGATGTGCTTTCTCAAAGTAGAGTTGGAATCGTGCTTTAATATTGAACCACATAGTTTGCAACGAGCCTTTTGATAACCTTCGTCATCCACAATCAAATCCCAATTCTTCCATATGTCTTGGTTGCGGTTATGGCTGACTACCGTAACAACCCTTGGGTCCTCCGTAACAGGAACGGGGGCAACAAAAACACTCTTCTTAGCCTTCTTGTTAGTTTTTTTGATGGGTGCCATAATAATATTTAGTTGGATGGTCGGGTAACGGAACGGGTTTGCTAAAGGAGTAGTATTTTAGTTTGTTTTTGAGTTTGGTGGTGAAATTAGTGGTGGAAAACAAGTTATATATAGGTTTGGGCATCAAAAACCGGTTTCAACGGCTATATTACCGTTGGAACCGGTTCCAACGGCTAATTGGTGGCTAAAAAACCGGTTCCAACGGCTATATTACCGTTGGAACCGGTTCCAACGGCTACTTTGACTTTTGTTTGACTCTTCAAAAAAAACCCGCCGGAACCGGTTTTTCCGGGTACGAACCGAACCGGTTACAATTAAGAACCGGGTAGGAACCGGGTTGGAACTGATACTAACATACAAATATGAGAACCGGGTACGATTTTCGGGTACAAAAATACCCAAACCGGGTATTGTACCAACCGGGTTAGAACTGGAACCGGTTCCGGTTCGGTTCCACCAGTTAGGTTCCGGAACCGGTTTTTTTGTGCACGTCTAAGCAGCTATAGGTTGCACATGTCGTTTTCGTCATATTTTCACAACATTGACATTGCATAATTTGTCGCTATACTTGCATGACTAGCTGGTTCACACACTCCGGGTCGTATATTTGTCGCTATATAAACTTACAGAACTATAGCCTATAGGAGTGAAGTCTTGTGCATTAAGTTGGTAAATTGAAAGTGATACACACTGATTATTGCAAAGATCAAACGCTTTCGTTAAAAGTCAACGATCGAATTCAAGAAATTGAGTTTTGAAGAGGGTTAAGGCAAAAACTGAATATTTCATGTTGATCACAAACCAAGAAATTGATAGTTTGCCATTCAAGAGAGCAGACAATTATAGTTGGTTGGTTCCAACAAACGGTCTTGGTTTGCTTTGGCCCTTACCCAATTCACTTGTGTATAGGTGCACAAACCGGGTTTTTATTTTGAACAGGAACTGGGTTGGCAGTAGGCTTGTGTTTGATATCCTAACTGGGCCCTATACAATTAAGCTACATAAGGTTCAATACTCCAATGTTTGAAGTGGGCCGGACGACCTTATTCATGATCGAAGTAAACTTTGTGACCAAATCCAAGAATTCGTGGTTCATGAATCATGACTTGATGTATTTTAATCACATAAAATCTCTTCCCTTGATTTTATTAATTTTTTATTCTTTAAAGGTCTGTCATCTATTCATGATCGAAGTAAACTTTGTGACCAAATCCAAGAATTCGTGGTTCATGAATCATGACTTGATGTATTTTAATCACATAAAATCTCTTCCCTTGATTTTATTAATTTTTTATTCTTTAAAGGTCTGTCATCATGTATGAACAATTTAAAGTTCAAAGAGAGAAATAAAAGAACACTTCTTGAGTCTATAAACTAATCACATAAAATCTATTCCCGTGATTTTATAAAATATTTTATTCCTTAAATACCTATCATTATGAGCAGTTTAAAATAAAAAAAAAAGTAAATTAAATGAAAATTACTCTAGTCTATAAATTAGTCACATATAATCTTACCCTTAGGTTTTACGTGGGAAACAAAAGTTAAGCAAAATATAAATAAGAATTATTTTGTTCTATAAATAGAGAAATTAGTATTTGATTGCACACGAATAATCTTCATATGTCGATTCCTGAAGCTTCTCATTCGTCCTATCCTCCCATTGCTCAACATAGTGATGATGAAGAAAGGATAAATATGGCCCTTGACCAATACAAAGACAGGATTGCAACGCTTCCGAAAGAGAAAGGTTGGATGACCAAAAATCTATACATGTACCAAGGCTTTTGGCATCAATCGGCACCTGTAAACTCGATTGAAGCTTTGATGGCCATACAAGACACGTTCAAAGCTTATCCAAGTGATATCTACTTGGTCACAATGCCTAAGTCTGGTACGACGTGGCTCAAGGCACTCGTATTTGCTTTGGCAAAGAGGAGCCAATATAAAAGTAACAATCTTGCAACTCACCCTCTACTTGTCTCCAACCCCCATACATGTGTACCAGACATCACCATCGGGATTTTTAGAAACCCTTCTTTATACACAAATGGAGATTCACCCCGCCTTTTGTCTACCCATATACCCTACACGTCATTGCCTCAATCCATTCTTGATTCTGGTTGTCGTTTCGTTTACTTATGTAGAAACCCTAAAGATGTTTTCGTCTCTTTGTTTCATTTCGCAAATAGGTTGAGAGATGTGAGAGATAAAACTCTTGGTCTAATGAAATTTGAGGAGGCGTTTAAGTTGTTTACTGAAGGTATTACGCAACATGGACCGTATTGGGATCATGTGAAAGGGTATCGTAAGTTTAGTTTAGAACACCCGGACAAAGTTTTATTCTTAACATACGAGGAGATGGCAGCCGACACCACAAATATTGTGAAGCGACTTGCGAAGTTTTTGGGCTACCCCTTCACAAAAGAAGAAGAGGCTGAAGGCGCAGTGCAAGAAATTGTTAGACTTTGTGGTTTTGAAAATTTAAGTGAGGTTAATAAGCATGGAAATTTGGGGAAGGGTCTACCTAATGACTCGTTCTTTAGGGAAGGTAAAGTTGGAGATTGGAAGAACCATCTAACCGATGAAATGAGTCATATATTAGATGAAATCACTCAAGAAAAGTTTCGTGGTTTGGATATATCCTTCCCTAACTAATAAAGTTCATAAGGTTAATCATGGTTAACCATATAATATTATCGTGTATAAAAACAAGTCCATTTATTTTATGAGTGAAGTTGTTCGTTATTTTAATGCTACTTGCTACCCATGGAATTAAGTATGTGTACTTGCAATTTCTTTATTGTTTCTTATATAATGTATAAAGCATATTTAAATAAAAAGAAGAATTATAACCCACCAAATTTGTTTGGGCTGTTCATTGTGCTTAACGCCGGCAGGCGTTATTCATTATCCACGTTAGAGCCGGCCACCACGTCACCATAACGCCTCACCTTTTCCCCCTCTACTCGTTAATGCTTGAGGCTGATAACGCCAAACACCGCCCGCGGCATGGTGTTTAACGCCGGAAACTGCGCCATCCCTGCAAAAATCATGCCACATCGGCGGCCACGTGGTTCTTAACACCGGATCCTACCACACCCCAACGGACAACCTTATTATCAAGAGTTATTTGCCCATCTTTTAAGATAGATTTGAACTTTGTCGTAATCTTGGATGTATTTATACTTTTCGTTAAATCACGTGTAAGGTAGTTTACTATATATGAGAGAACATATGGAGTGTTTTTAGATATTAAACGATGCGAGATGGTTAATCTATGAAAGAACTAAATAGAGAAGAACAATAGAAAATTTTGGAGCAATTTTTTTTTGTATAATCATGCATCCAAAAAGGAAAAGAGGCCTTGGCTAGTAATGTAGTCTTTCAAACATGGGCGGATCTATATGGTAATTGGGTGGTTCCTCGGAATAACCCGAGTTTCGAAATCATATTGTACTTATATATAGAAAATATTAGAGGAACTACCTTATAAATTAGGAAGGAACCACATTCTTTACATTATAAGTGTTGGTCTAGCTGGTAAGAGGTTGGATTTGAAAACTTAAGGTCTCATGTTCAATTCCGGTTGGCAGGTGTTTTTTTTGCCCTTTAAGAATGAGCTCGGTGCCGTACCGGTACAGAAATGTTCGGTTCGGTTCGGTACCGGTACCGGTATTTAAGGTAATATTCGGGAAATACCGGTACCGACGGTACCAAATCGGTACCATACCGATTTTTGCTCATCCCTAATGCCCTTATATCAATTTAGGGTTTTACTAAAACACATAGTACCACGCTGTTTCTCTCCCCTCTTCTTCAAACTCACGCACACTACACACAGCCACTATGCCACCACCGTTCTCCGACCACTGCCGTTGCCTGTTGCTTTTCTGGCCGACCACACACCTCCTGCCTTCAGCCTTCTACTCTTCCTCGAAGCTCGAATCATCCCACTTTGAAGGTATTAAGCTATCATAAAAATGTCTATATCACAAAATTTTGAAGGTATTTAAACTAGGTTCCTCATGTGTAGATTTTTAAAGGATTAAGCTATCAAAATAACGTCTATAACACAAAATTTTGAAGGTGTAGAGGAGACATTTGTGAACAGACGAGAAAGCTAAAAGTATTCTTGATATATATTTTGTTAAAAATAATATAAAATAAAACAGAATGAGGCAAATTTCTAATAAACTAAAGAGTAAATCAAACTATTGTTAGTTAGTTAGTCAGATACAATAATTTAGATGTCTATCAAATCTGACAAAATGGCAAAAAAAATCTAAGTACATTCTTTACTTTGATACTTCAAGTTACTCTAGTTAGTAATCATGGTTAATAAGTTCACCAATTCTTGTATAAATATAGATGGTGTTGCATAAACCAAACCACCATCAAATTTCGAAAAACTCAAGCTTCAGCTTTTATACATTCCGGTGACTATGTCATCCATTAATCCATCACATTCCACTGTATCGGTGGAGTCATCCATTAATCCATCCATTGCTAGTTTTAATTTGTTAGTTTTTGTTAGGTTCTTAGTTTTTATTTTGTTAGTTTGTAATTGTTGATTTGTAGGTATTATCAATATCAAGAGATATTTCCAAATAGAACCAAAGAACCTTGGATCATCATCTTCAAGTAGTAAACCGTCAAAAATAAATTTGGATGATCTTTCATGGGATCCTTCCGAAAGGCAACCAATTTCATCATATCACCCAAGTTAAAAAGATGAAATTAGACGAGCATATTTTGTTAGAGGCCCGTGTCTCTTTTAGTATTTTATCGTATTTTTATTGTGTACGTAATGAACTTTGCCCGAATCATTTAACCGACTCGAACCTCAAACTGACCCCGAATTTTTATACCCGACTCTATGAAATAGAAACATCTAAAAGTATTCCACCACCTGAAAAAGATTTCTGGATCCACCACTGCTTTCAAATAAGATAACTATCCAATAATAGGCTCGTTTAGACTCGTAAAGCTAGGGCTTTTCTTTTCAGACCTGAGCTTGTTTAAGCTTGGCTCCATTCGAGTTTTTAGCAAGCCAATATCAAATAACTCCCAAGTGGCATGGCTTGTTTACACCCCTAAAAACTAATCAAAACCAGCCAAAAACCAGTTTGCACCTTGCTTGTATAGGGTTTGCGTTTTTCTGCTATATATTTAAATTGGTTATGTGGTCATCCGTTTTTTAGAGCATGTCAACCAGTCTTACCAATGAACTTGTATGATATCCTAGTTTTTAATTTAATTCTTAAGCTAAAACGACCTTAATATAAGATTTACATATTTTTGGTTAAAACAAACTCAAGTATTTATTGATTTAAATAAGAATGAAACCGGTGTAGATCTGTTTTCATGGCCATGGAGGTCACAAATCTTCCATCACATGCATCCGATCCCATGGATCTTGGAAACACACTTAACAAGAAGAAAACTTTTGTGGCTTTTTGTGAATTTCAGAAATAGATGCAAACTTTGTAATTGTGGCCTTTCTAAAAAAATTCAATAATATGTTAGAAATATATAGTTTTTTTTATAATTATTAGTGAAAGTTTCACCGAACTAGTTTTAGGCCATGAATAAAAATTCCGAGAACCACCACTAACTTGCCCTTTTTTTTTGTTTTTTTAATTGAAACATACCCAAACCTGCATAGTTTTGTCTCTTTTGTCTTAAACTAAACTTGTGATCAAATCCAAGATTTCTTGGTTCATGTATTTTAATGACATATAGTCTTTTACTTTGATATTATATGATTTTTTATTCCTTAATCAAGTATGAACAATTTTGAATAAAAGAAAGTTAAATAAAGAAGATTATTTTGGTCTATAAATATGAAAAAAATCGTTTGATTCCATAAAAATAACCTTAAAATGTCGACACTTATAGGGTCCCATGCTTTCTCACATCCTTCTTATATGGCTAAACATAGTAATGAAGATAAAGAAAAGACAAATATGGTTCTCATTTTCGATAAATACAAAGACAAGATTGCAAAGCTTCCAAAGGAGAAAGGTTGGATGACGGAAAACTTATACATGTACCAAGGCTTTTGGCATGAATCGTCGCGGAGAATCTCAATCGAGTCTGTGATGGAAGTGCAAGACACTTTCAAAGCTCATCCAACCGATATTTTCTTGGCCACACTGCCTAAAAGCGGTACAAGATGGCTCAAGGCACTTGTGTTTGCTTTGGTAAATAGAAACCAATATAAAAACTGTCTTTCAACTCACCCTTTACTTCTATCTAACCCCCATAACTGTATAACCTTCATTGAAACCGAAATTTTTAGAAGCACACCTACGTATGTAGAACCACATTCGCCGTGTATCTTTGCTACCCATATACCCTACACTTCACTGCCTAGATCCATTCTTGATTTTGGTTGTCATTTAGTTTACTTATGTAGAAACCCTAAAGATGTTTTGGTCTCTATGTTTCATTTTATAAATAAGTTGAGAGATAAATCGCTTGGTACAATGCCTTTTGAAGAGGCATTTCAGTTGTTTAGTAAAGGTATCATGCCGGTCGGACCTTATTGGGACCATGTGAAAGGTTACCACAAGGCCAGCTTGGAAGACCGTGAGAATACCTTATTCTTAATGTACGAGGAAATGTCACGAGATATCGTGAACAATGTGAAGCAACTTACGAAGTTCTTGGGCTACCCCTTCACAAAGGAGGAGGAGGCTGAAGGTGCGGTGCAAGCAGTTATTAGACATTGCAGTTTTGAAAAATTAAGTGAAGTTAACAAGCTTGGAAATGTACATGAAGGCATACCTAATAACTTGTTCTTCAGAGAAGGTAAAGTTGGAGATTGGACCAACCATCTAACTGGTGAAATGACTAGTATTTTAGATGAAATCACTAATGAACAATTTCACAGGTCGGATATCTCCTTCTAAAAGCCTGAAAAGTATAAGTTTCCAACCCTGGCCGAGATTGGATATTAGAAAACATATCAAATGTAATAAATTAGTCCATTTTCACTACGAGTGATGTTATTCGTTTTGTTACTATGTTCGTAATAAATTTATGAAATTATATATTATGTATGGTTTGTTTGTTACATTATATAGTTTGTTTTAATTATAAGTGACTCGAAGGTGACACGAGACACTACTAGATGATCCACTAATATAGATGATGACGATCTCTCTTCTTTCATCATCATCATCATCATCATCTGACCGATCATATAGCGAGAAGTTTTCAACAAAGCAACATATCATATGTAAATATGTTGATCAAAAAATTACATATCATGTTTATTCATATCTAGAATAAAACATGTCTAGTTGTCTCCTTTGACCAAATTCACATGCTTGTTAGCTTATGATCCACAATCATCAAATTTGTCCAGTGTATGTACTGAAGCTAAATGATAAGATCTGCTAGTAATCCAAACATAATTTTTTATATCATAATAATTAATGTAAAAAAATACATTTTTAATGTATTAAATACAAATAATATAATATGCTCACAAGTAGGCAAAGCTAAATAAGTAAAGCTAGGGCTAGGGTTATTTTATTTTTTGTCTAGGCTTGAGTTTGTTTAACTTGACTCAATTCGAACTTCGGTAAACCGACCTCGAATAACTCACGAACGGCTTGCCTCATTTATATCTTTAAAACCAGTCTGTGCCCAGGTTATCTCGGATGTGTACTCTTTATTATTCGCTTTGCGAGCATTTTACGCCTTTACTTTGCTTTGGGACATAAGCCTATTGCTTAAATGTTTGAGACTTGTTCCCGGGACAAGATTTTATTAAAACAAACTAAAGAATATAAAATTGTTTGTATTAGCCCACCTCCGGATATACACCGAGGGTAGACTAATCGTCGAAAGAAAATCTTTGGACAGTTCAAAAAAAAATCTTATCTTTGGGCCTCACAAACAGGTACCTAAACTCCTAAAGGCCGACCCAAAGAATCCTAACTGGGCCTTACAAATGAATCTTTGCCCAAACTTTTGTATGGTCTGATTCATGTACGGTCCAATTGGACATGTCATATTGATATAGGCATGCAATACAATATTTCTAATTGGAGTTGTTCAAGATTGTCAATGGGCAAAGAAGCAAACTACAATCGTGTTTTAAAATCTGATGGAGTCAATTGAATCCCTTTTGGGCAATTATTAGACTTGCTTATTTAGTGGGCTAATGACTCTATCCATATCCAGTCTTGCTAAACACCGAAACGCGTAGGTGAGGGGTGTCAAGGGGCTTGAGCTAAAGGTGTAAAAAAACCTGGTCCGGATCCGGTTAACTGGAAACCGAACCGGTTAGTTTCTAAAACCATTTTTGCCAAACCGGTTTTCAAACGGAACCAAACCGCCGGTTCGTAAAGCTGTTCGGGTATATCACAATCAAACCATTTTTTTTTTGTCTTAAACCGGTTTAAAACCGAACCGGTCCGGATCAGTTTGACTAGTTTTATGCTTAAACCGGTTTCTAAATCGAACCGGTTTAGGTCAAACCGGTTTCAAACATGCAAAACCCAAACCGGTTCGGCTTGTTAAAAAACCGGTTTAGTACACCTCTAGCTTGAGCGTTAGGGGATTGACGGGGTTGAGGGACATGGGTGTGGGCCGACCTGTTTTCTAATCAGTCACCATCCAACACACAATTTTTGTTAGAAGAAAGATTAAAGATAACTATGTTTTTAGTTAAACTATTACTTATTTTTTTGGAAAAGTTAGTAAGAGTTATGTGACATTTGTCAATTTCGGGTTATTTTATACTTGTATTCTTAATGTAAACCCGACCCGTTTTGTATCCCAAACCTTTCGATATTATCAAAATGATGAATTTTATGTTACATATTTGTTTTATAGTTGTCGGATCTAAAAAAACATCCTTTTCGGTTCTTAAAATGCCCCGAAAACGCTCAAAACGAACTCAAGAGACAAAAACTACCAAAATAGAGACTTGAAGGACCCATTTGTAGTTTGTGCTTTCTTGGGTCTATAACTAACCCATTTTCATGCAACACCCTTTATGAAAGACCCATTCAACTTACCCTATATATACACACACATCTTCTTCATTTGTGCTTGCTCATTTCCTCATTTCTCTCTCAAATTCTTGAATTATAAGGTTGTTCTTTATAGTTTGACTCTCAAGGTCAAACTAAGCTAATCTTTCATTTTAACTAACTTCTCGATACTTAAAGCTTGATGTTACAACATATACAACATATATATAATATACACTCCTTGTTTGCCTTCGGTCTTTCATTCTTCGGTCCCGGCCGGTTGAAATGTCGGGCTAGTAAGGCAAGGTTACATGGAGGATTTTGTAGTCCTTGTTTGTATATTTAACAAATTTAACCATATAACTTGTTATACTTGCTTAACTTCTGCATATTTTAGTTTATTGTTCATATTTTTCAAGTTCCATGGTATTGGGTATGTGGTGACTAGCCTCGGTTTCATCCCGAGTTGAGAACCGAACCAAAAACCAAACTTTCGTTTAAAAGCTTTATTGTTAACTTTTTGAATGTAAAACTTGAGTATTATTATTTATAAGTTATTTTACAAGTTCCATGGTAATTGGGTATGTGGTAACCATCCTCGATCTTATTCCGAGTCAAGGACTGAACCACTAACCGAACTAAACCGAGTTCACTCGCTTAAGACACACAAGTGTGTTTTTAGCCACCAAAACTCATATTTTTCTTCAAGATTATATTTTAAATTAATTTTAGTTAATTTCTAAACATACTTGGCATGTCGGTAACCATCTTGATCTTATAACAAGTTCAGACCGATAAAGTCGTATCATCGCTTAACGAACGTTAAGGTTGTTCACAATAGAACTACATACTTGGTTAAGTCTATTTTGATTTTATTGAGTTATCTCATAACATTTATTATTTTGGGAAGTTAACTTTGAGCTTGGTCAATTATCAAGTCTCGAACCGACAAACCCGAACACTCGTTTAAACCTCGTTTTGGTATTCTTATAACCAAGGGTTTTGCAATATTGCATTTTAACCCACATTATTACTTAACATAGGTTGAGTAAAAAAAGAAAAAAAAAACTAATGAATAGAATACCGAGACCCGGTTTCGAGTAAACTTATTTTACAAAACTCATTTATTTAATTTCTCAAATATTTACATTTTAAATCCTAAACTTTATTTATTTACTTTATTTGTCATGTATTTTATTTTAAACCCTTCCAAGACCACATACTAACACAAGACCCATTTAATATAGGTCTTGCTCGTTAAACCGATCTCTCTGATTATTCACGACACTATCTTTCAAGTTACTTGTTAATGTGAGTACTTTTTCATCCCCAGATTTCCATCTTTCGTTTTGGGGGTGGCATTGCATACTTATTCAAATTCGAATGATTTATACTTGAGTCTTAAACCACAACACTTATTGTATATGTTTACTTAAATAAATGCTCAATTTGGTGTTATATGCTTTACATGATTATGTGCAAATTCTTGAATGTTAAGGCGGGTAGCCTATTGAATGCTAAGGCGGGTAGCCTCATCAAAGTATGATCATACACTAATTCCGAGTATATATGGTATCCCCATATAGAAAGGTGTCGTCCATGTATTCTTATTGACGATTTCATTATTGTCGTCAATGTATTCTTATTGACGGTTCGTCAACGTGTTCTTATTGACGGTTTTATTATCTAAATTGTTGCTATTATTTATTATTTTCATATAATAGTTGTGGATTTCATACTATATACTTATTGTCCAAAACTATGAAAATTGCTCACCAACCTTTGTGTTGACAAACTCTATTTATGCAATGTTACAGGTTTGATGTTAGCTTGATTGGATTACTTGAAGAAACTTATCATCTTGGCTTTAGGATATTAGAAAATGAAAGAACAAGTTATTTGTTTATCTATCTATTTGGCATTTTGTATGAACAATTGTTGTGTTATTTATGATGATATGGATTTAAATGAGTTGTTTAAATATTATAACTTTACAGTGTCGTTGTGCAATAAGCAATCATGTCGCGCCTCAACGTTTCCGCCTTCATTGGTCGGGGTGTGACAAGTCATATGCTTACGTGGCAGTAAGCAGTAGTAAGCCACTGACATGCCACACACTTTTGCAATTTTTAGTTAAATCACTACACTTAGCCAGCCCTGTATTAAGAGTAAGAACTCTTTTCTTTCTAGACTTAGGTAGCGTTTGGTACGCAGGAATGACAGTAGGAATGGAATGATTCATTACGTAGGAATGAAAAAAGTGGTGTTTGGTTTGCTCAATGGAATGGAATCATCCATTACACATGGAATCCCATTCCATCAAATTCATTCCTTCCCACCCCCCTTCTTTTTTTCATTTCATTCCTCATTCACCCAACTTTCTCAACAACACCACCACCTAACACCCACCACCACCACTACCATCGGCACCACCACAAACTCCGCCGACACCACCATCACTGCCACCACCATCGCCACCGCCACGACCATTGTAGGTTTTTTTTTTGGTTAAAAAGTATTTTGAGATTGAAGTGTTTTTATTATTTCTATTTCATTTTTACAAAATTTTTTTAGATACCAAACAATAAAAATTAATAAACGATTTCATTCCTATAGGTTAACCAAACAAGAAAAATGAATGGTAATGATCCATTTCATTCCTTTGTCCATTCCATTCCTTCTCCCTTGGGATGGCAATGGGTCGGGTTTGGGACGGGTCTAGGCATTCCCAGACCCGGACCCGATTATAGCCCCGTCCCAAACCCGTCGGGTATTTATCGGGTAATTAACCATCGGGTTACGGGTTTTTTATCGGGTTTTGACAAAAAAAAAACCGTCGGGTTTCTATCGGATTTCGACAAAATATAACTAATCGATTACCATAAAAATAAATGTCTCAAATAATTACTATAAATAAGTTTCAACAAATAATATTTCTTCGAATTTTCATAACAAAAAGGAAAAGAAGTAACCAAAAAAGAATCCTTAGAAGAAACAAGAAAGAAGCAAATTATATTTAACCAAAAAGGTTACGAACTGTTAATTGGAAATTAGAATAATTGAAGGAATGTGTTGTGAACCGAGACGAAGAGAATAAAGACATTTAGGATTTGAAAACTTTAAGAGACTATTATCTTAATCATCTATACAAATTTAATATTTTATATTAATATATATTAAATAAAAACATATAAAGCTATGTCGGGTATATCAGGTATATAATCGGGTAAATGAGTCAATGTTATCGGGTAATCGGGTCGGGTAATCGGGTATATTACAAATCCCAAACCCTTCCCAAAACCATGAAAATTTTCAAACCCCATCCCAAACCCGTCCCAAACCCTAATGGGTTGGGTATTACCCGTCCCAATTGTGTCGGGTTTCCGGTATTCTCATCGGGTTCGGGTTTTATTGCCATCCATACTTCTCTCATTCCATTCCCCCTTCATTCCATTACCTCCAACCAAACATACCCTTATTTTATGTTGTAAACTGGTCAAATAGGACTAAGGAGACCGGTTTACAAAAAATTGTCAAGGTTTTCTTAGAATTATAGCCTTTTTATTTTTATTTCCGTGCCACCTAGTTGTATATATTTATATTGGTTACCGAGCCACCCAATTGTTAGCTTTTAAATATTATTGTTCACTTTTATGCTATATATTTAAATTGAATGGCTTATTTAGGCAATGTGTTATCATGCCGCCTCTAGCGTGAATTGGTTGCCAAATAAAACACTGTGTGTTCCAGTGTTTTATTCAAAAGAGAAAAGAAAAGGAAAATAAGAGATGTGTTGTATTCTCGAGTTTAATTTAAAAATAAAAGAAAAGAAAAAAAATAAAAGGGGGGGAGTGGTGTTCCTGAGTTCTACCGAAGGAAAGAAAGAGAGAGAAAATGAAAGAAAATAATAAGTAAAATAAAACTATTTATATTTTTACAAATTGAAAATTTTTTAAAGAAAAGAAAATTAAAGAAAAAGAACATATGATAAAAGAAAAGAGAAGTATAAAAAACTTTATTTTTCTTCCTTTTATTTTCATAAAGGGACTCGGAAATGCAGCGTGGCATTTCAACATGTCTGACTAATGAACTTGTACGATAACCTGCTTTTATCTTTAAACATAGGAACAACCTTATTTTCAAATGCTAAATAGGCCGAAGTGGATTTAAATCCGAACGAATCCGATAGAGATCTGTTTTCATGGCCATGGGGAATCACAACACATCACATGCTTCCAATACCAAGAATCTTGGAGACACAGAACAAGAAGCAAACTTCGTGGCTCTTTGTGAATTTTCTTTTTTAACAGCGAAAATATGAACCCTTTGACTTCTATTTTTTATTTTAAAATTTTTTCAGAAATATGTAATAAATATGCACCGAACTTAAATTTATTTTTAACAGCCAAATCACTTTAATGTGAGAATGATATCTCTTTGTGAATGTTTCTAATATTTTGGCCGGACTTAACTTTTAATTTTTATTTTTAAAACTTTTCAGTAATATGTGATAAATATGCACCGAACCTGTCTCAGGCCGATAATGAAAATTCCAAGATCCACTACAGACTTATCTAACAAAGAAAACAGACATATATTTTTTTTTTTCACATCTTTAATAGATATGCACCGAACTTGTGATCAAATTCAAGATTTGTTGGTTTATGTATTTTAATCACTTGTCATTTCCCTTGATTTTATAAGTTTATTTATTTATTTTTATTTTTTAATTACTTAATCAAGTATGAACAATTTTTGCCCCGAACTTGTGATCAAATACAAGATTTGTTGGTTTATGTATTTTAATAACTTAGAGTTCACGTTATGGGCGCCCTTAGGGCTTTGATGGGGTGCGGAACACCACCAAGGGACGCGGCAAAGGGGGTGGGCGCCTTTGGAACGACCGGCGCTCTTGGAAGCTTTTCACACACACTCTCTCATATACATATGTGTATATATTGGGGCACTCACACCACCGAGGGGCGTGGAGAAGAAGGGCTTCGATTCCATCATTTTTTTTAAAGCCCCTCCATAGTGAACATCCTTATAGTCATTGCCTTTGATAAGATTTTTTTTTAATTCCTTAAATCAAGCATGAACAATTTTGAAACAAAAAAAAGTTATATAAAGAAAATTATTTTGGTCTATAAACTAATCACTTATAATCTTTCCCCTTGATTTTAGATACATTTTTATTTCTTTAAATGTCTGTCATTTGTGTATAAACTAAAAAAAACCACAAAAAAGTAAAATGTAAGAAGGTTATTTCGGTCTACAAATATGAAGTTCTTTTGAGTCCATCATTCCATACAAATAACCTTTCAATGTTGACACCTTTAGGGTCTCATGCTTTCTCTCTTCCTTCCTCTATGGCTAAACATAGTAATGAAGATAAAGAAAGGGCAAATATGGTTCTCATTTTCGAAAAATACGAAGACAAGATTGCAAAGCTTCCAAAGGAGAAAGGTTGGATGCCGGAAAACCTATACATGTACCAAGGCTTTTGGCACGAATCGTCGCGGAGAATCTCAATCGAGTCTGTGATGGAAGTGCAAGACACTTTCAAAGCTCATCCAACCGATATTTTCTTGGCCACACTGCCTAAAAGCGGTACAACATGGCTCAAGGCGTTTGTGTTTGCTTTGGTAAATAAAAACCATTATAAAAACTGTCTTTTAACTCACCCTTTACTTCTATCTAACCCCCATAACTGTATATCCTTGGTTGAAACCGAAATTTTTAGAAGCACACCAACTTATGTAGAACCACATTCGCCGCGTATCTTTGCTACCCATATGCCTTACACTTCATTGCCTAGATCCATTCTTGATTCTGGTTGTCGTTTAGTTTACTTATGTAGAAACCCTAAAGATGTTTTGGTCTCTATGTTTCATTTTTCAAATAAGATGAGAGATAAATCATGTGGTTTAATGACATTTGAAGACGCGTTTCAGTTGTTTAGTAAAGGTATCATGCCACTCGGACCTTACTAGACCATGTGAAAGGGTACCATAACTTAGAAGACCGTGAGAATATTTTATTGTTAACATATGAGGACATGTCGCGAGATATTATGAACAATGTGAAGCGACTTGCGAAGTTCTTGGGCTACCCCTTTACTCCAGAGGAGGAGGTCGAAGGTGCGGTGCAAGGAGTTGTTAGACTTTGTAGTTTTGAAATTTTAAGTGAGGTTAATAAACATGGAAACATACGCGAAGGCATACCAAATAGCGTTTTTTTAGGGAAGGTAAAGTTGGAGATTGGACCAACCATCTAACCGATGAAATGAGTCATATTTTAGATAAAATCACTAAAAAAAAGTTTCATGGTTTAGATATCTCCTTCTAAAAACCACGGTGAAGAATAAAAGTTTCCAACGCTGGCCAAGATTTGGTATTAGGAAACATCTATTGCAATAAATTAGTCCATTTTTATTATGAGTGATGTTATTCGTTTCGTTTCCATGTTCGTAATAATTTGCAAATTCTTTGTTACGAGTGATTGTCGTTTTTTGAATTTGTGAAATTAATATGTATGGTTTGTTTGTTACATTATATAGTTTGTTTTCATTATAAGTGACTTGAAGGTGACACGAGATACTACTAGATGATCCACGAATGATGATGATGATGATGATGATGATGATGATGATGATCTCTCTTCTTTCATCATCATCATTTGGCCGATCATATAGCGAGAAGTTTTCAACAAAGCTACATATCATTTATATAAATATGTTCATCAGACAATTACTTATCTTGTTTATTCATTTCTAGAATAAAACTTGTCTAGTTGTCTCCTTTGACCAAATTCACATGCTTTTTTGTTTACGATTCACAATCATCAAAGTCGTCCAATGTATTTATTGAAGTTAAATGATCAGATCTGCAAGTGAATCCAAACATAAATGATGCAAGCTGTAATTTGCCCTATACATTATAATATTATAACACGATATTATCAGTCGATCGACCATCAATAAAATCTTTGCACACGCCATATTTCTTGACGGGCTTCATTGACGGATACTAACATGTCTCATTGAGGGACTTCCTACGGATATGTCAGATGTTGAAAATTTTGTTCCAATATGGTAGAAACATGATAGTTTTCAACCAACAAAAAAAAAGAAGAAGCATAGTTGCAATGCGTGATTTGGCCAATCTTTTATCCATATTATCACTTGTAGGCTGTAGGTGTAAAATTGTCACGCCTTATAACATCGGGCATGTCACACCGTTGCGACCCTTAACACGCAACTCGTTGTGATTTCTCATCACACGCCTAAGGGAATACTTAAAACCATTACATAGCTTTACATTAGTCTACAATGTCGTAGTGTCCCTTGTTATATAGCCCAAAGATGTTTATCATTTATGTTATACATTTTGGAAGATGCATCTCCCAAATATTTTATTTTATGACAATAATAATGAGACACGAAAACAATTACTTTAAATAAACAATCAACGGTTTGTTGTGCCGTCAATTTAATGTATCTAAATAAGATATCCTCAATATGTTATAGATTTGTGACCACTTAGTTAAAATTTGATCAAAACATACTTGTCATTTTGTTAACGTTTACAACATTAACCAATTTTTCAACCCAATATATTAATTGTTTTCCCTATATATATATATATGTATGTATGTATATATATGTAGCTACTTAAGGATGCAAAGAATAACAATCCTTTATAAAGAAAATCTTGCAAATGTCACTAGAAACTAAACTTGGTTTAGAAGACAATCAAGATGAAGAGGCGAATCTGGCCATGATCTTTGATCGGATAGATTTACAAATTTCCCAAAAGTAAAAGGTTGGATGCCTGAAGATCTATACAACTATCAAGGCTTTTGGCACCAGTCGAAGGACGTTGTCTCACTTGAAACTATGATGGCCACACAAGACACTTTTGAAACCTGTCCAGACGACATCTACCTATCCACACTACCAAAATCGGGCACAACGTGGCTCAAAGCCCTTTTGTTTGCTATCGTGAACCGAATCACATACAAAAATAAGCCGGATAGATTTATATCAAAACGAAATCGGTGTAGATCTGTTTTCAATAGTGTTTTAAAAACCGGAATTTTACTTGTACCGGATTTGTTTGAAAAATGGTATAACCGGTTGAACCGGGATGTACCGAAAGGTTCAACCGGGTTAAATAGTTTACCCTATAATTCAATATAGATGCAACTTTAACTCAAAAAGCAACTCAAAAGTACATTAATAAACTTCAAACATGAATCAAACATCACACATGAACAATGATAAGTTAAATAGAAACTTAATGCATTACAAAAGATGTAAATAAACCAATCTTAGATTTGCATTATACAAAATTTGTTTATTAGTGATTCGTCGTTTACTATGAATACTCGTTTCAACCTTACCCACTAGGTTAAAAGTTATTTTTAAAATATATGAGCCACAAAAAAGTATAAAAAATATCTTCGTTTAAAACCGGTTTGCAGGTTTAAACCGGTATTTAAGAAAAAACAGGCGGTATGATATTCTAGCTGTCACACCCCGACCAAAGGCGGCGGAACATGCCGAGGTGTAACGATTGTCCATAAGCACATGACACTAATTTAAGTGACAGTATTTAATAAACTCATTTCATTTCACAACATCGAAAATGTCACATAACAATTATCCATAAAATAACCATAAACAAGATATCACAAAATATGGCAAATTTGATATTGTTCATTTTTACTAATATCCTAAGGTCTTTGATGTCGTTTTCTTCACAATCATAAATCAACCAAGATGCAAACCTGCAACATTTCATAAAATAAAGTTTGTCAACACAAAGGTCGGTGAGCAATTCATAAGTTTAATCATATCAGTATATAATAAAGATAGCCACAAAACTTGCATACGAAACGATAAATAAAAGTGGTAATTTGGATAAATAGATATCGCTAAACACATTAGCAACACCTAGCTATAAGGGGATGCCAAATAGTCTAGGATTTTATAGTTATCGTTAATTGCATTACGTTAACGACACCTTGCTATAAGGGGATGCCAAATAGTCTAGGATTTTATAGTTCCACCAACCAAAAGCGATAAACACATAGGCATATAAGCATAGAACACCAAATCGAGCAATTATTTAGGTAAAGTATAAAACTACGTTTGTGGTTTAAGATTTAAATATAAAGCATTTTGTTGAATAAGTATGAAATGTTACCCCCAAAATAAAAGATGGAAAATGGGGTATGAAGTACTCACATTCAAGTGGTAAACTTGAAAGATGATAATTTGGAGATTTGTCGGAACGACGAGTTTAACGCACAATGCCTAAAAAGAAAAGAAGTCTTGAATTTAGAAAGGTTGTCTTGAAGGTCTTTAAACAAAATAAATGTTGAGAAATGTAAATAATTAAAGTTCAAGGTTTAAAATGTAACTATTTAAGAATTTATAATAATAACCCTTTAAAAATGTAAGTTTGCTCGAAACCGGGTTAAAGTATCTAACCTTAATATTTACTCAACCTATGTTAAGTAATAAGGTGGGTAAAATGCAAGAATGCAAATCCCTTTGGAATAAAGATACTAAAACAGGTTTTTTTTTATCGAGTGTTCGGGTTGTCGGTTCGGGTCTTGATAATTGGTCAAACCCAAAGTCAACTTTCCAAAATATTGAATGTTATGAGATAACTCAATAAAATTTAATAAGACTTAACCAAGTATGTAGTTCAATTGTTTTAGAACTAACAACGCACGTTAAGCGAGTGTTCGGTTTTGTCGGTCCAAACTTTGTTGTGAGATCAAGTTGGATCCAACATTTCCAAGTACTTAAGAAAATATTTAAAAATCAATTTGTAACTATTTTTAAAGAAATATACAAGTCTTGATGGCTAAAAAAAACACACTTGTGTGTCTTAAGCGAGCAAGAATCGGTTTGGTTCGGTTTCCATCTCACAACAAGTTCATAGATGGTTTCCACATGTCCAAACACTAAAGAACTTGTATAATAATGTACAAATAAAAAAATACCAAAAGTTAACAATAAAGTCTTTAAACAAAAGTTCGGTTTTCGGTTCGGATCGTGTTTCGGGTTAAGACCGAGGTAAGATTCTACAAACCCATAACCATAGAATTTGTAAAAATGATTTTAGAAACTTAGATCTAACACTAAGTATGTTTAAACAAACAAAACTAGTAACAAAGTTCGGTTTACGGTTTAGAGCTATTTACGGTTAAACCGAAGCATAGACTTTTAAAAGCCCATAACCATGGAACTTGTAAACATGACCAACAAACTAAAATAAGCAAGATTAATATGTATGAACAAGTTATATAGATGTATATATATCAAGGACACGAAGTCCTCCATGAAGCCTTGCCTTATGGGGTCCGAAACCTCACCGACCGGAATCGGAGAAGTAACTGCCAAAGGTAAACAAGGGGTGTATATTATATATATGTTGCACAACCATAAACAAGTATTAATAAGGCTACATAAACTAATTAAGATGAAAGACAAAAATCCTTAAGAACACTTAAGAAGATAACCTTGAATCTTTGATGTTTGAGAGAGTTTTTTTTATTTTTGGAGTTGTAGCAAGGGAAAATGAAGAGGAAAGGTGGTGTATATATAGGGTAATGTTGGTGGTCAAATATGGGTGTGAGACACAAGAGTTTTCATGCAAAATGGATTAAGACAAAAACACAAAATAACAAAAAATAAATAAATAAATAATAAATAAATAAATAAATAAAAATAAAAATAGGATGTTTTCAAGACCCAACAAGTGTGAAACAATATTGTAACATAAATCCATCATTTTGATTATAACATAAGCTTCGGTTTACAAATCGGGTCAGTTTACATAATAAACAAATACAAAAACGAATACAAACAAAGACCCGAAATTGACGAATGTCACACTAGCAAACCGTCCAAAAATACCGGGCTCTAAATATCATTTGCGTTACCAAAATCCGGTATAACCGGTTCAACCTACCGGTACGTACCGGTTTTTAAAACACTGGTTTTCAAGGCCATGGAGGTTACAAGTCTTCCATCACATGCATCCGATCCCAAGGATCTTGGAAACACACTTAACAAGAAGAAAACTTTGTGGCTTTTTGTGAATTTCAAAAAGAGATGCAAACTTTGTGCCCTTTCTAAAAAAAATTAAATAATATGTTATAAATGTAAAGTTTTTTTTTCTTTTTCTTTTTCTTTTTTTTTTAATAATTGTTTCACCAAACCTGTTTTAGGCCATGAATGAAAATTCTGAGATCCCCCACTAACTTACCTTTTTTTATTATTGAAACACAGAAAACCTGCATAGTTTTGTCTTTTTTTGTCTTAAACTAAACTTGTGATCAAATCCAAGATTTCTTGGTTCATGTATTTTAATGACATATAGTCTTTACTTTGATATTATAAGATTTTTTATTCCTTAAATCAAGTATGAACAATTTTAAATAAAAGAAAGTTAAATAAAGAAGATTATTTTGGTCTATAAATACGAAAAAAATCGTTTGATTCCATACAAATAACCTTAAAAAATGTCGGCACCTATAGGGTCTCATGCTTTCTCCCTTCCTTCTTATATGGCTAAACATAGTAATGAAGATAAAGAAAATGGCAAATATGACTCTCATTTTTTATAGATACAAAGACAAGATTGCAACGCTTCGAAAGGAGAAAGGTTGGATGAAGGAAAACCTATACATGCACCAAGGCTTTTGGTATGAATCGTCGCTTAGAATCTCAATCGAGACTGTGATGGAAGTGCAAGACACTTTCAAAGCTCAACCGATATCTTCTTGGCCACACTGCCTAAAAGCGGTACAACATGGCTCAAGGCGCTTGTGTTTGCTTTGGTAAATAGAAACCAGTATAAAAACTGCCTTTCAACTCACCCTTTACTTCTATCTAACCCTCATAACTGCATACCCTTCATTGAAACCGAAGTTTTTAGAAACACACCTACTTATGTAGAGGCACATTCGCCACGGATCTTTGCTACCCATATACCCTACACTTCATTGCCTCGATCCATTCTTGATTCCAATTGTCGTTTCGTTTACTTATGTAGAAACCCTAAAGATGTTTTGGTCTCTATGTTTCATTTTACAAATAAGTTGAGAGATAAATCGCGTGGTATAATGCCTTTTGAAGAGGCGTTTCAGTCGTTTAGGAAAGGTATCACGCCAATCGGACCTTATTGGGACCATGTGAAAGGTTACCATAAGGTCAGCTTGGAAGACCATGAGAATACTTTATTCTTAACGTACGAGGAAATGTCGCGAAATACCGTGGACAATGTGAAGCTACTTGCGAAGTTCTTGGGCTACCCTTTCACAGAGGAGGAGGAGGCTGAAGGTGTAGTGCAAGGAATAGTTAGACTTTGTAGTTTTGAAAATTTAAGTGAGGTGGACAAGCATGGAAATCTACGCGAAGGCATACCTAATAACTCGTTCTTTAGAGAAGGTAAAGTTGGAGATTGGATCAACCATCTAACCGATGAAATGAGTAATATTTTAGATAAAATCACTAAAGAACAGTTTCATGGGTTGGATATCTCCTTCTAAAAACCATTGTGAAAAGTATAAGTTTTCAACCCTGGCCGAGATTTATTATTAGAAAACACATCAAACGTAATACGTTAGTCCATTTTCAGTACGAGTGATTCTATTTGCGATGTTCGCATGTTTGTGATAAGTGGCAAATTCTTTGTTACGGGTGATTGTCGTTTATTTGAATTTATCAAATTATTAAGTATCGTTTGTTTGTTTGTTACATTATATAGTTTGTTTTCATAATTATAAGTGACTAGAAGGTGACACAAGATGATGATGATGACGATGATGATGACGTAGCAGTAGCAAGAAGTTTTCAACAAAGCTACATATCATATGTAAATATAATCAAAAAAATTACTTATCTTGTTTATTCATATCTAGAATAAAACTTGTCTAGTTGTCTCCTTTGATCATTTACCCTATACACTATAATATTATAAATGCATTTATATACCATAATTGATATTCAACAAGGTGCATATAAAATGCATCACATCCCTAGAAAAGTAATCTATGATATCTATCGTTGATATTTGACATGTGAACTACGAGTGTACTCCATCACCAAACCCTCGATATTATAAGTTGATTTATCTACCATCAATAAAATCATTACGCACACCATATTTCTTGACGGGTCTTATTGGCAGACTACCAACGTTTGCCAATCTCACCGAGGGACTTCCTATGGATATGCCCACGCTAAAAATTTTGTTTCATGATAGTTTTCAACCACCAAAAAAGCAAAGATGTGATATGTGATTAGGCCATTCTTTATTATCACTTGTCCCTTGTTGGTGTAAAATTGTAATATCCAAAAATTATATAAACAAACTCACGAGAACAAAATTTTATACTGTAGTGATAAAGGAATTCAATATTTTTAAACTTCAATTAATAATAATAAATATTTAGTCACACATATGTTAGAGAGGATATGCATTGAAAGAATGGATAAATTACATTTTAAAATTGGGTGAATCATAGTGTAACATGGAAGCAATCCTTTCATCTCAATCTATGTAAATTATTTTGTCTTCCTAGTTAAGCAAAAGAAAATTATTATAAAAGCCAAGTAATGAAACTTTACAAAACTTACATAAATCACCTACACCATGTTTGAACCTCTTTTCTGTTTCTGACCACACTTCAGAACTACAACCACTCATCAACGTTTAAAAGGTATATTCTTTTACTGACAATATAGTTAATATTTATATGTATTATAGAAAAAAAAGAAAATTATTATTGTAAACTTATCATCGTAGTCTCATGAACTTATATTATTATGTATTGAAAGTTCTATGAAACATAAACTTAAACTTACATGTCAAAAATGATATTTTTATGGTTTTATAACGACGATTTGTAAACAAGTATTTTTATATATGTTATTTAACTAGTTTTAGAGCCCGTGTCATACACGAGATTATCCAAATTATAAAATTACAAGTAAAATAAATAATTACATAACGTGTATGAAAAAATGTATTATATCTATGCTTGTATCTATACTATGTGTATATAAATTAATTTTATTTATATCACAAAATAATTTTTTTAATTGAACTTAATAAAAAAATGCATCTGCGGAAATGTACCTAAGAACGTTCTTTCTATTGAAAATTTCATTATCAGTGTCATATATGTATAATTTAAAGAATTTTGGTTGTTAACCAATTTCAGGATTAAGACTTTTCATACAATAGTAGTTCTAACCACTCAGTATAAATACAAAGTAAGTGTTACCTTTATTGATATATTTATCAATTTACCACACATCGAAGAAAAGGAGAATACTAAATTGTAACGGCAGATGTTCTTTATGAACTATGATTTTATGAGCTACACCATGAAAAAGATTTTGATAAGTTTCAGGGAGCTTCTCGACTTTGTCATAATGACAACATAAAAAATAATATGTTAACTCGTTCAATTTTGTGAATATTTTGCTTCATTTGAGCATAGTTTTGCATGACATGTTTCCCATATAACGTTCTGATCACCATTGAATGAAAAGTTAATGCTTACACTTGATAAAACTTAG
The DNA here is from genome assembly GCF_021521415.1 of Bidens hawaiensis. Lineage (NCBI taxonomy): Eukaryota > Viridiplantae > Streptophyta > Magnoliopsida > Asterales > Asteraceae > Bidens > Bidens hawaiensis. Next base: position 1,487,395 of record NW_027491347.1, read on the forward strand.
AAGCATTGATAGGTCTAGAGGTGGCATGTCGAAAGTGTTCGCAATTTTTTCTTAAATTTTAATAGTCGAGGAAAAAATAGTTAATTTGTCAAATTCCGAACCATTTGATTATTTTCAAAAATGCCCTTAAGAATAATTTTGAAACCCGAATCATGTTTAAAATTCTAACTTTCATCTGTTTGACATTTTCAACTCAACATTTTGAACTCATAACAAATTTGATGACAAATCTATTTGCAATCTCAAACTTTTAAAAATACTCAGATTTCCCATTTTTTACATGTAACAAATTTTGATCATAAATATAGTTAACTTGTACCAAAAAATCTATTCACCAACCTTTGACCCATAAAAAATCAAATTTAAGTTCCACATAAAACCCGGAACAATCCTTGATAAAAATACTAAGAAATTAAATATGATAAACTTTGTTATGTCTGAAAGTTATTGGCATATACTATCCTTACATTTCAACATATATATAGTTTACTAAATTAACCGAAAAATAAATGGATAGATTTAAAGCAATGATTTATAATTTAAAATTTATATGACAATTTACAACAACAACAACAATAATAATAGATAAATTGATTGATTTAAAAAAATGGATCGACTTTTAAGCATATATTTATAATTTTATGATTAAAAAATAACTTTGTAAAACGAAAGCATATTCGAGTTTGTTTTTCTTTACAATCTCCTACAATGTACATAGTACAATATGTAACGATATCATTTGAAATTATATTCTTTTTAATATTTGACAAACATGATTTGTTGTTAATTTTTGGATTTCACAAAGTATTTTGAAATATATAGTAAAAGAATATGTTGATATTTATTTTAATAAAAAATGTACAGTTATAATATAAATGGAGTATAAAAAGAAAGTGTATAATTATTGATCTATTATATATATTAGGGTTAATTAAGATCTGAGTTTTGGAGAGAAAAGAATTATGAAAATTAATAAAAAAATGACAAATGTCTACAATTATTTTAATTTATTAGAATAAGTAGATTTACTTGACATATAAACTATAAATACAAATACTGTAGAATATGTGAATTTTGTATTTTACTCACTAACTATAAATAATAAATAAATTTAAATCTAATTTAATTTGGTAAGGGTAAAAATATGTGACATGAGATCAATTCTTGTTATATAAACTTTATATTTAATTTTAAGGATTTATAAAAAGATTAAACCATTTGTTGGTTAACAATTCATCAAAGATGATGTGACTTATTATTATTATTTAGAAATAAAATATGTATAAAAGGAGCCCCACGCAATCATTATATTGTGATAAACTATAAAATTTGTTTTACAGCAAATTTTAAGATGAATTAATATGGAAACTAGAGATGTTCAAAACGGTTTGGGACTAGGAACTGGAACCGGTTCCTAACCGGTTCCTATATTCAAAACCCCATTTTAAACCGGTTCCAGGCTCGAACCTGTTAGGGAACCGAACTGGTTCTCCCACCCTCGGACCCCTAACCTATCTAACCGGTTCTTACCGGTTCCTAAACCGGTTCCTGTACTGTAACCGGTTCCAACCGGTTACAGTGTAAAATTTTTTTTTTTTTCGTTTTTCGTTTGCGATTTGGATTCTAAACTACGATTCGTATTTGTATAACATGAAAAATAAAAAAAACAATTAACATAAAATTCATTTTATTTACTTTAAGAAGTTCAAAAAAAAAGGTTACATGTTTTAAAATCTTCAAAAACAAACTAACAAAACATTAAACTTATAAATATAAAGTTATGACATATTATTTCTAGAAAAGCCTTCTTGTTCGTCGTAATTATTGAGCGGCGACTTCTTCCTCGGAATTACTTGTAGAAATGCCTTCTTGTTCGTCGTGCACTCGAACATCAAGTGGTGTTTCATCTTCGAGAGTGGTTACGTGTTGAATACGATCGATTGAGTCCAAGTTATCCTTTAAGCAAATGCACATCTCCACCGACTCTGAATTTAGTCTTGTTCTTCTCACCGGTATTACCCTGCCACTAAAAGAAAAAACGGATTCCGAAGCTACCGTAGAAGCTTGGACGGTTAGTAAATCACGGGCCATGGTGGCAAGAATCGGAAACTCGGTTTCCTTTACCTTCCACCAAGCCAAAACATCAAAAGTGCCATATTCCTCTTCGGATAAACCGGTAGAGTAATCATTTGCATTATACATTCCTAGTTCGCTTGAAGGGGTGTTACCCATTTGTTTTTTAGCCGTTACGTTGCGAACGGTGTTCATAAGGCTAATCATGGGATCTCGTACTCTAGTAGCACTTGAACTTGATGAAGACCCCCCCGGCATAGGCATGTGTATGTTTGACCCATATTTATTTAAATAAAAGTCATACATAAATTTAAAATTCAAGTTAAAATAATTTTTTGCCTCTGTTGAAAAGTTTGAGTCAACTTCATGCATATCTAAGGCTGAAAAAATTTCGTCTATCACACATTCAACCCCCGTAACATTTAACATTGGGTTTAAAGCGGCGGCGCAAGTAAAAACCGGTGGCAATTCAAGAAAGTATTTTTTTAATTTAAACTTCATTGGTAATATGATGTTTGAAAACATTGGACTTTTATTTTCAAATTCTTTAAGATTGTTAACCATTAAAAATAACTCCGAAAGAACCAAGGGACTTGTCGGATAATACGTTCCCGATAGTTTCGTAGTTGATGTTTTAAAAACTTCAAGAAAAGTCGATAAGTCATTGATAATTTCCCATTTCTCATTTGAAAAGGGGATTGCCAAATCATTATCGTCAAGACTAGAATGAAACATTTGTAAAGTTTCTCTTTGTTCCAAAGCACTTTGAAACATTATGCAAGTGGAATTTCATCGATGAGGTACATCCCAATTAGCTCCCAAAGCTTTTCTTCCCGTATCTTTACAAAATTTTCTATATTCCATTTGTCTTTTTTTACTTTTCTTAAAAACTTCATGTATCATTAGTCTAAAATCGTTTATAACCGATGTAACCTCATCCGAAGCAAGTCCGTCTTGCACGATTAAATTAATGATATGTGCAACACACTTTGAGTGAAAAAATACACCATTGCAAATCGGCGTATATTTTAATTTTAATTTATCAACCGTCGATGTATTATTCGACGCGTTATCAAATGCCATTGAAAATATTTTATTTTCTAGTTTATACATAATCTAAAATTTCAAACAAATTATCTCCAGTATGTGGATACTCAAAGAGTTCGAAAGCAATGGTGCGTTTCATCATTTCCCACGATGACGGGTCTACCCAATGAGCGGTGACACAAAGATAAGATTCGGGTAGACCATGTGGAGCCGACCAAACATCACTAGTTAAGTTTATTCCCGTATTTATATTTTCAAAATATGCAATTAGTACCTCTTTGGCCTTCTTCCATAATTTTAAACAATAACGTTTAAGAGTATGACGACTTACGTGAGTGTATTGTGGTTGAAGCGTATCTCGAATCATGGCGGTTAAGCGAGGGTTGTCGAAGTGGCTAAACGGCAAAGCTTCTTGAATCACAAACTTCGCCATACGATCTTGAACTCGATCAATTTGGTATGTAAATATTCCTCCTTCACTATCCATTTGCGTTTGTTGCGAATCGACGTTTTTTTTCAACGTCTTGCAATACGGTTTTTCGATGTGTTTCTTTAAATTTGAATTCGAAAGTGGGTTTAAATAAACCCCACAAAACTTGCACCGAGCCTTCAATGAATGGTCACTCAATTCAACCAAATCCCAATTGCACCAAATCTCTTGATTACGATTATGAGGTACAATACGAACGAAACTTGGTTCAGCGTTGGAACTTTGACCAACCGATGATTGTGAGGCAGCCATAACAACAAATATGAATATAGAAGAAGAGAAAACAAGAGATTAGAGAACTCAAAACGTTGTAATAGCGTTTTTTTGTATTTTTTTGCGTTAGGGTTTGCGTTTTGAGTGTTGTGATGAACCCATGACACCAAATACCTATTTATACTAGTAGTGGGGTGCTTGGGGGAGCCAAAAAACGGCTATTTTTGACCCCAACGGTCAAAAAACGGCCAAAAAAACGATTTCCAACAGCTATATTTGATCCAACGGCTAGAACCGGTTTCTAACCGGTTCCGGGTTCCGGATGGAACCGGTTAGGAACCGGTTCCGGTTCGGTTCCGGTTCCTACCCGCCCCCACTCAGAAATGCAAGAACCGGTCACGGATCATCGGGTTGAATCAGATAGGGTCCGGTTCCTACAAAAAACGGGTAGGAACCGGTTCGGTTCCGGTTCGGGTCCACCGGTTCGGTTCCAGAAACCGGTTTTTTTGATCATCTCTAATGGAAACATCAAAATGTTAGCATCTAAAAGTAATAAAATAATAGATGTGTAAAACAAGTTAAAAAAATACTATTTGTAACACGTGATTTAAATCGAACAAGTTTCTAAAAGAATATAACTGATTATATGTAGATCTTTGTGAGTTCTTTTAAAACAAATCGGTATCACCTTGAAACTTTAAAGGTCCATCGTTACCCTACTCCTTATTGCTTTTATGTTCATTGTTATTAACCCATTAGTTTCATAAACATTAGAAACTCCCTGCGTCTTTTAAATATCGATTCAGTTTATTTTCATTGGATTCATATTCTGGCAATAATATTGAATTTAGCTTGACGTCATGCGATAGATTATGTTAGTTGTACTCATTTCGCATGTTCCGATATATGTTACGATAATATATTTGCTATGATATATGTGAATAAGATCATCTGTATTCCGATACCCTGAGTGTCGCTTCTCGCGGAGTGTCACACGAGCATGTTGTTGCGGCATCGACAGCATGTGCACCACCCGTGATTGTGAGATCAATTCACGGCCTCTCTTAAGTACAAGTGGTACATATGGCTATTAGGAGGCGTATGGATCGATACTAGGATTAATATTAAGGATATGGATAGCGGGTATGCCAACTCGCCATCTCGTGTGATAATTATGCAGGAGTAGCTACCTGTGTTTTTTCACGTTTTGTGCTCGCTCATGGGTACATCCATATGATACGATTAAATTATTTAATAAAATTACTTTGCATGGTATCATTTATTATAAGTTCAATTTAAATCATGTCTCATTAAATCCTTAATTGTTTGAGCTTTTTATTCCGTACCGAGCATTCGGCTCATTTCGTTATTATTTTATTTTTTTCAGGTTCACAGGTTATTTCGGGCGGGATTAAGAGAGAAGAATAAAACATTAGGATCTCAATAAAAGTATCTTTTTAACCGTGTTAGTTTTGTAAATTAATATTAAGTTACTTTGCCCAATGTAGTATACATTTAGTAAATAAATAAATAAAATCATGTCTTTTGTTCAGAAACAATGTTTATTGTAATATGTCAGCCAAATCCGGACCGAACATTACAAAAATTGCCACGCCTTATAACCTCGGGTGGGTGTCACACCGTGCTACCCCTAGCACGCGACTCATTTTGATTTCTCATCACACACCTAAGGGAATACTTAAAACCATTACATAGCTTTACATTAGTCAACAATGTCGTTGTGTCCCTTGTTATATAGCCCAAAGATGTTTATCATTTATGTTGTTTTGGTAAAAAATCGGTCTAAAAATCAAGTAACCAAATTCGTATGTAAGGATTGATGCTTGTATGACAAATATGATCAAAGTGACTATATCAAAAGATGAACACCGAGATTTATACGAGGAAAAGCCCTTGATAACTAGTATCCCGCTGGCATAAAAACCCCGGGTAGTGAAAACTATCACTACCGATTATATTGAACTTGAAAATATTACAATAGGTGAGAATATTAGCTGATCGTGAGTACAAAGTGTTTGCTAGTATGATTCTCTATATGCTATGTGTTGTGTGTGTTATGTGATATAATCAGCTCATATATATAGTTACAAGAAGAATAATTAAATAATAACTAGCCATAAAGAGCATTTATTGTCCTTGCAAGAATATTGGAGCGATTATGACTTGTATAAACGAGTTGTAACTCCTTCCAACGTCTACAATCTTTAATGCTTTGACCAAGTCTTCAGCTGTTGAGGATCCTTTATCCATAAAGGATCCTTATTCCTGGAAACAGTCGCCAAGAATAGCTTATCCACAAGGATCAAGAATCCTGGTCCCAACCTATGTTATACATTTTGGAAGGTGCATCTCCCAAATATTTTATTTTATGACAATAATAATGAGATACGAAAACAATTACTTTAAATAAACAATCAACGGTTTGTTGTGCCGTCAATTTAATGTATCTAAATAAGATATCCTCAATATATTATAGATTTGTGACCACTTTGTTAAAATTTGATCAAAACATACTTGTCATTTTGTTAACGTTTACAACATTAACCAATTTTTCAACCCAATATATTAATTGTTTTCCCTATATATATATATATATATATAGCTACTTAAGGATGCAAAGAATAACAATCCCTTTATAAAGAAAATCTTGCAAATGTCACTAGAAACTAAACTTGGTTTAGAAGACAATCAAGATGAAGAGGCGAATCTGGCCATGATCTTTGATCGATACAAGGATAGATTTACAAATTTCCCAAAAGCAAAAGGTTGGATGACTGAAGATCTATACAACTATCAAGGCTTTTGGTACCAGTCGAAGGACGTTGTCTCAGTTGAAACTGTGATGGCCACACAAGACACTTTTGAAGCTTGCCCAGACGACATCTACCTATCTACACTACCAAAATCGGGCACAACGTGGCTCAAAGCCCTTGTGTTTGCTATCGTGAACCGAAACACGTACAAAAATAAGCCTCTATCATCTCACCCTCTACAAACCTCTAACCCTCATAATTGTGTACCTTTTGTTGAGAGTGAAGTGTTAAGAACTAGCCCTACTTATGCTGATGCGCATTCACCACGTCTCTTTGCTACCCATATGCCTTGCACTTCATTGCCTCAATCTATTCTTGCTTCTGGCTGTCACATAATTTACATGTGTAGAAACCCTAAAGATGTGTTAGTCTCTTTGTTTCACTTTGCAAATAAGTTGAGAGCGAAATCATCTCATAATCTAATGACACTCGAGGAGGCGTTTGTGATGTTTACAAACGGTGTTATACCAAATGGACCATATTGGAATCACGTTAAAGGGTACTACAAGGTCGGGCTAGAACAACCAACAAGGATTATGTTCGTAATGTACGAGGACATGAAAATGGATACCGAAAATAATTTGAGGCTTCTTGCAAAGTTCTTGGGATACCCTTTCACTGAGGAGGAAGAGGCCAAAGGTATAGTGGAAGAGACTGCGAGTTTGTGTAGTTTCGAAAACTTAAGCGAAGTTAATAAACATGGGACTTTAAGTATAGGTATACCTAATCATGCTTTCTTTAGAGAAGGAAAAGTTAGTGATTGGCAAAACCATCTTACAACCGAAATGAGTCAAACTTTGGATAAATTACAAAAAGAAAATTTCATGGTTTGGATCTAAGTGCATATATGTGACAATTGGGTCACATAAGTTTCATAACTCGTCGTTCAAAATAAATGTTTATGGCTAAGTATGTCGTTCCAAAATAATTTGATTTGAATGTAATAAGTTAGTAAATTTCATTTTTCTGGTGTGTTAAACTATTAATACATGCTTTTGTTTATGAATTTCCTTTAAACTAATCTAATCATAGTGTTTTAATTATTATTATTTTTTAAATGGCCAACAAATCTCCATATTGGTTGGTTGCTAGCTAACTTAAGCACATCGGGATACATTCGTCTTTTGATTCGAGGAAAATTCTCACCTAAGGCCCATGCCGGTGAACACTCCCTGAAGACACGACAATGTGGTGAAATAAAACTCATTCAGTTCAAAGATCCAACTAGTGAGCGCCACCTACTCGTCCAGGGGCAAAGGTTTATGGGGACCGGGGGTGACCCCGACCATTGCTGTTTTCTTGGTTAATAGGGTAAATTTTGTGATTTTTGTCTGAAAACTTTTATAAGTTTTGAGCATGGTCACCCTAAAGTATTTCTCCTAAAAGCTACCAGTCACCACTGAATTTGTTTTTTATAGCATTCCAACATTTGCTTTTTTTTTAAAAAAAAAAAAAACCCTCACGTTTTTTTTAACACAAATACTAGTCGAATACTAAAAGTTTTGTTCATATAAAACTCAAAATTGAAGAAGGCTATATATAATAATAATAAACTTGTTTAAACAACAAAAAAAAATCAGGATTGCCATTGGGTTAAAGTTTGAAAATCATCAACCATTCGTTCAGTACAGAACTCAAAGTCATTGCCTCAATGGAGACCACTGGCCACCACTAAGCGCACATTGTTGTCCACCGCTGACGACCACCACCCTAGAGACCATCAGCCACCACAGACAGGACAACGCCTTCAACCTTAGAGAAACCACACACGCCGCAACATCAAGTAACCGCACCCTTCCTCTCGCATCATCATGAATATTTTAGATCATTTGTTGGTTAAAAATATTATCTAGTTTTTTTAATTATTATTTTTTGTAAGAACAATTATTTGAATGAATGAAAAGAAAATAGATATTCAGATTTCCTATTGTTTGATCCCACCGACCCGAATCGCGGAACCAGCCCGAATCGCCCACCCGACACGAACCAAATCGTCAAACTGAAAATTTTTAGGTCCGTGACTTCGGTCTCCGCTGCCATTAAGTCCATGCTTCGTCACTGTACTCGTCTAGTCTTTAAACGTCACCCTGGTGCTGCTAAATTGAACCTGAGCCACATGACACACAAAGTTTCTTCCTTACCATTTTACTAGGTTTTAATCTCGCTCATTACGTATTTTTAAAAAGTTAATATCTCATTACGTATTTTTAAAAAGTTAATATTACTTAACTTTAAACAATTACTTATTCTAAAGTGTCGATCCAACAATCGGTCAAACCCGCTAACGAGACCACAAACATTGTTTTTGAAAACAACTATGTTGTAGACAAAATTTGTATTAGAATTTTCAGAAAAATAAAATAGTAAACAAGACTGTAATTGAAAAAAAAAATGGTGAAGTGGAGGTAAACAAGACTTATTCTTAAATATATTGTTGTATCTTTAACGATAAATAAAGGATAATGGTCATCTTTGAAAACAAACCGTACTGAAGAGACTGAACCCGTCAAAATAGTAACTAAGAAGAAAAATACAAACCATAAATTTCAAATCGTAAGAGAATAATTTTGACCCAAACCAGAATAAAAGAAATTATTATTTTTAATTCGCTCAAAATATTAATTGACCTTCGGACCCGATTACAGCCCAATTTATTTGCTTCCCAAGCCCAATTATGTGTTGCTTGTTTTAACCTTTGGCCTAGATTCTAGAATCACAAATTCCCTAAAAGAACAAAACTGATCCATATATTTATCACATGATATACTTTTGGTTTAATAAATTTATGGCTAAACTAAGTTTATGTTTGGAATGGATAAATTAGTATATTACACTAACAAATGTAGAAACAAAGAATTAATTTAGGAAGTCTTGGTTTCAACAAGACGTGTCGACCCTTGAAAACAGAATCCTAGGTTAAACCTAGCTTCTCTTTGTCAAAATAAACAAGTCTTTTAGTTTTGAGCATTTTTCCCAAAGCTCGAGCTGGTCTCGTATGTAATTTTTTTCAAGCTTAGACTCAGCTTGAGGTTGTTTTGTTTTAATTTACAAGAGCTCAAATTTGGCTTGTTTAGAGGTCTTTTTCTAAAGCTCAAGCTCGTCTCATTAGTTTTTTTTAAACTCGTTTAGCCTTTATTAATTAATTTATATACTGAGAAAAACATTAAACGAGCCTAAGCTCGGCTCAAGCTCGAAAGGTACCTTAAACGAGTCAAAGCTCGGCTCAAGCTCGACCATGTAGTGTGAAATTGATACATAGAAGTCCAAAAGAGGTAAACTTAAAAATACACAAGGCTCAACGATTCTAAACGAACTTTCCTTACAAGACTTGATAACTATTAACTAAACAACCAAGATTTAAGACTTGGTCTCGGCTCAAGCTTGAAAAACCTCAGCCTGCTTTGAGCTTTCTAAGATTCAAGGTCGAGTAGCCACTCTCATTTTAATTAAACCAACAGTAATAAAAATTATAATAATAATAATATAATAATAATAATAAAGCATTTAAGGAGTACAAAATGGTAATTAATCATTCTCAGGTGAGACACCTTTATATTAATTACTATATCAATTTTCATCTGCCTGCCGATAGCATTCAGACACAAACCTAGCCGGAGCATCCCAACCGCCTCCTCAATCCGTTCAATTAAATCAATCACAAGTTCGGTTTTCATTCCATCATCAATTACTACAGGTTTCGGTTTCCATTCCACCATCAATTACTATTCCATATGGTATTCATCATTGTTGTTTTAAAGTTTGTATTCAACTCTTAGATGCTTATAAGTGTGACCCCAATGCACGAGTTAAGGAAGTCAGCCGTTCGATTTTTTTTGTTTATTCGGGTTTGATTTGGGGGTTTACAGGTTTCATTTGAAAATTTTGGGGCGGTGACTACCAGCTTTGAAAATTGCTGCTTTGTTAAAGTTCAGGTATCTGTTTTGTGTTTTACTTATCTTTGTTTGCTATCTTTTTATAATCACTGAACATATGATATATTCTTTAAGTTGGTTAATTGTTTGATATTGTGGTGAACTTACGATTTGTTGTTATCTATATCAATAAAGTTAGAAATTTCCATACATGTGTTTCAACAAACAAAACCCGGACCAGACCGAAACTGGTTTGGAACCGGAACCGGTTTGCGTGATTTTTCAAACCCGGAACCGGACCTATTACAAATGGGTCGGTCCGGGTATTAAACCGGTTTTGCGGGAATGGGTTGGCGGGTTTTACGGGTTTGCTAATTGAACATTCATCGATGCAAACACGCATAATCTGCTGCACATGACCATTTGCAGCCGTATACAAAACAGTGGCACATAATAGAATGTTTTCATCTTCTTTCTTGCATGGCATTCATTATATTTTATTCATTCTATATTATTGTTCCGACGGGTATGAGCCGGCCCGGACCGTTTCCCGTTTAGGGTTGATATTCAGAACCGGAAATGTACATGATTTCTAATACCGGTTCTGTTAAACCGGAACCGTATACCGGGTTCACGGGTATCACGGGTCAAACCTGTATCCTGCACACCCCTAATGATAACATAGCCAACAAACAAGTTTGCAGACTCTGAAAAATGAGAATAGTGTCCCCCAACAATATAGTAATCAAAGATGAAACTTTTAGGAATATAGTGTTAAACACACTAAATATTAAACCCTTTTGTATTTATTAAACTGGGATACAGCTATGTTATCTTAAACCAACATAATGACAACAGTTTATTAAATCTAAAAACAAAGTATACAAGTAACTATTTTATGGGTTTATATGGTATTTGATTTTTTTTTTTTTTATTAAACTGGCTTACCATAGGTCCATAACATTTGTGGGGCCGGATCATATGATTATTTTATTTATTTATTAACCTTCACTACATTAAAATATTCATGTAGATTTGGATGGAACTACGGGAAAGATGGGAAAGAGAACCTTACGCTTAGAAAGCCAGGTAAAATTAGTATGATGAACACACGGTTTTGTTACTGTTAAATCGGTGTAGGTGAATACGGGTCAGGTCTGCTGAGTCCAATCCACCCACACGATTTTTCAATGTTTTTGAAAATAAATAGCTAAAGAATAGTATAATTTTTTAGTTTTTAGAAACAAATAGTTATATAGTTGCTTCAGTAAATTACACGAATGGTCTTTGGGGTTGCTTCATACAACTGCCATGGTTTATGTGGACTAACGATGCGGAGGAACAAGTCATATCCACCTGCAGGTAAGCCATAAGTTCTATATGGGTTGGGTGACGGGTCAATACACACGTTGATCGTCATAGTGTCAAATATGAGTGACAAATTTATGTTATTTCCATAACAACCTACCTTCTTTAATATAATATATATAGACACACACACACACACACACTTTGTGCTATTTCGAACCCTTCAACCGTTTTTTCTTTGCTATATTTTAGTTTTATTTATGAGGTGGGTTCGATCATTGAGCTAAGAAGATCTTATTAGGCATATAATGTAATGTCAAACTTAAGCAAGGCTTTATAAAGGTGCGTTCAACAACTAAAACAATAAACTGAGCAGTAAGTTTTTTTAAAGTGGGTTCATGGTTATCTATGGAACTGTATGAAATGAGCGAATATGATGGGGTTCATTTTAGGGAACATTTGATTCATAGATATGTATAAAATGAGTTGTATGGTGAATTTGTTGCAGCTCTTATGTAATTTTTTTTTAAGACAGCAGGCTTAAGCTCGGGTCATATCAACCTTCATGGGTACTCAGTTTCTTTGCCCCTCTATATAATAGGACTGAACCTCGTTCATTGCTAGATTTGTTGTTGAAAGTGTCAACAATCATTATGGCTTGATAAACTGTATTGAAATCGTGATGTATTGATACGTAATAAACTGAATCACAACAAATTCCCGCAGCAACGCGCGGGTAAATATCACTAGGCTTCTCAAATTCGTAATGTCAAGAACAAGAAGGCCGAGGTCTTCGTCAATGGAGCTATGAGAATGTCACCGCTTAAACGGTGTATTAATTTTGTTTTAGTCATTCTATATGCAAAACTAAACAGTATTTGTTGGATTTGGATACTTACTAAAATAGAAGCTAGATGTGTGCTTTATGCCAGTCAGTACTGAATTTCTTTGGTGATACAAGACCATTCTTTGTATGCATCTAATTTTGTAGTTATTAACTTGGTTAAAGTTTCCTTTTTTATTATCTTTTTATTTCAAATGATAGTGACATTACAAAAAATGCTTAATGAAAAAGTTTGAACATTTACCTAAGTTTAAAGTAAATTGTGTCAATCAATATTGTTGCAAGTATTTTCTTTTTGATCTGACTGTAAATATAAGGTTATAATAACATACTGTTAGTCAATTGCCAATATTTGAGATATATTAATGGATTTCAAGTATGTTTACATTAAACAACCTATGGACTGATGTGACGGATTTGTTTATTAGCTGTCAATAGGCCGAGATGGTTCATGATCTAATATGTAAAGTGGCTTGGTTGAACCAAGAGGGTACACAAATATGTTGAATCTTCAATGAATATGGGTGTCAACCGCGACAGATTAGTGGTTTGGCGGGTTGAATTAGGATTATGATATAAAACTGATATAGAACCTGGTTGTTCGAGGTTCAATCAACAAGCAGACAGGGCAGCAACACGTAAAGCCACAATGACAAGCTTTTCAAGATCAGTTGGCATTTAGTGTTTTGGCATTAATATCTTTTTCTTTAAATCTTGTGTGCACACACCCATAAACTTGAACCAATTAGAGTTTATTTCGTTTATTATTTTGATATCAGTTCCCGTATACCCGCTGCAAAGCGCAGGCTTCCATGCTAGTTAAACATTAAACAGTAAAGACGATTGGTTATCATACAAATATAGACCACCTAAATATAAGTTTCATTAAACTCATGAATCAAAATATCTCTACAAATCATAATAAACCCAAAATAAACATCCTTACATAAGAACCCATTCACATTCACCTTAACATTTTATGACATCTCACAGTACCCGGAAAATCAACCAACTTGTATTTAACAAGTTCCACTCTTTCATCTTCACTCATCACTTTGAACCCAAACGAAGTCGTCCAAGTACTAACCATCTCCGTCACCGCAGGCAACACGAGCCGCTCAACCCCTAAATCTCCCAGTTTCCGTTCAATCTCACCCATTAACACCCTACACATCCCCAATCTTCGGTACCTAAACCTCGTTGCCACGAGTGGGATCTCCGCCACCTTACTGCCATGAACACGCAATGTAGCCACTGTAATCATCTCATCGTCCCTCTCCAAAACCGCGGTGAAAAACCCTTTTAAATTCGACCGGGCTGAGCTTCTGCCGAATACCAGATCTTCGACTAAATCGTTATCAGACCATTTATGCTTTATCGGTTGAAAACACTCGTGCATTACGTCTAATGCAACCTTTAGTTTACTAAAAGTTTCCGTGTACTCAAACGTGTCGAATTCGTCCTTCTCGAGCTTCAATATCCTCCAACTTAAATTTTCGGTGAACGGTATAATTGTTTCTCTTGAAAGCATTTTTAGCCCGGAGGATATTCGTATGCAATTCTCCGAGCATAACCAGTCACCATGACCTGAATCGGTTACTATAAACCCTAACTTTTTAAGACAATTCAGGTGGAATTTACGGTCACATTGCTCGCATTTAATCTGATCACTATCACTATCAATACCGCCTTCGTGACATATTCCACAACAACACGAAGGACAAAACCAGTGATCCGAATCTGGGATTCGACTCAGCCCAATGCACGTTAAATGGAAAGAACTCGTGCACGAATCGCATAACACCAGCTCGCCACCATCGACACAAAACGCGCAAAAATCATCGTTTCTGATCGGTTTTAACGATTTCGTGGGCTTTAAGGTTTTCGTAACACGAGCAGCTTTGTTGTTGTGTTGTAACAACGTTTGACAATCGAAAATTGACCTCCCATCTTCGAGAAATATGTTGGCGGCTGGACGACGAATCGTGCTTCCCGCGTGCGCCTCAAATTTACTCAACAGAAAGAACTGATCACAACAATCACATTGAATCCCAGAATCATAAACCCGTCCTTTCGCCAAAACCCGACCGTCTTTCTTGCAGTACGAGACTCGTGAACCCGATAATATTATGCTCTCTTCGATTAACAGCGAAAGAACGCATCTTCAACTGCGTGCAGATGAACCCGAACGCGAACGCGAACCCGACACCTTTCTAATAAGTTTCTTCGGCTTAAAATAATTCCTTTTGCCGCAAGTTTTCGTTACAACATCAACTTCATGTACCTTAGAAACCCCAATTTTCTTGTTTTCATTAAATTCGGAGAAAAACTCCTCTTCTTGTCGTCGAAAATACAAGTCTCCGACATCTTCCAAACGAATCTTTTTCTTCAGTCGATTACCACCCAACGAAAAACAATCAGTTTTTTCGGGTTTACTCTCGGGTTCTTTAGCGTTTTGGGTTTGAACTGCATGCTGACATGAATCTTTTTCCACCACACGAATCTTTTTCTTCGGTCGATTATTACCCAACGAATACTCGTCGGTTTTCTCGGGTTTTTTGTTTTGGGAATGAACCGCATTGAGACATGCGGTTCGGAGGGAACAATATGTTCTCCAAGCGGGAGAACGATACCGCAGTTCTCTGCGGTCGGAAGTCTTGTGATAGTAGAAGAAAGACCAACCGAGTGCAGCGAGATGCTTCTTCGCCTTCAAGATTGTTTCTTTAACGTGTGGATTCTTGATTCGGCCAACTTTAACGTCGTCTGAAGCGTACCTGATTATGGCTTCTGGGTTGTATTCGGGTTGATACTTTACGTAATCTGGAGATAACTCCATTGAAGATTGATTGATGATGTGGTTGAATCTTGGTTAGGGTTTAGAGTTTTTGATAACGTATGTTTTAATGTTTGTCAATGAATAGAATATAGAACTGTTAATGTTATATGATATATGTCGGTTTTACAATTAATGTTAGTAATTAGTCCTTGAAGTTATCTATATGTGACATAATAAGGCCGACGCACATTTAACGATTAAGTGGAATAAAAAAGGGTAACTATTCGAATATATGGAAACCTATCTAGTTATTAAAGAAAGTATATATTTTGCCTATCTGCATAAGGGGTGTGCAAAAAAATCAAATTAACCGACTCATAACCAAAGTCCAAAACAATCGATGAAACGGAATGATATAACCAAACGGTACCAGAAAACTAATGGGTAGTGACTTTTTGAAAACCGACAGTGGTTTGGGTCGGTTATGGTTAATACGGTTTCCATACCTATCAAAACTGAATCGAACAAATTATTTTAATATTGTAAATGTTTTTCATGGTCAAAATATTTCAAACCCAAACTTTTAGGTTAAAATAATGTTCAATTCTATTGTTTTGAGTTATTTTTAGTTAGACCCAAATTCACAATTAACCAACCCATAACAGGCCCACTATAATCTTCAAAACTGAATAACGAAAACCGCACAGATTCGCTATATTCTTCAAAACTTATTAACCAAAACCGTCATAACGGGCCAGTTATGAACTTATGGTATTAGACCAAAATCATTTTAAACCGACTCATGCATACCCCTATGCATCATTCGTCTCTTTTGATTTTCCTTTCTATAATACAAATTTAGTTTTATAGATAAAATTGGGATGAAATAAATCATTTTTGATTTACAAAATATTTTAAGATGCATGCATATTTAATATATAGATTAGCGAGGAAGATCCCAAACAACTAATATGGTGGGTGGTTTATTGACGAAGACAAAGCTTTTATACACCTGGGTTTTGGAAAGGGAGGTTTTGGGTAGCTGGGTTCAAGTCTCACAGATGACAACAAATTAAAAAGAAATTCGTCACTAAAAGGAAAAACAAAAAAAGAAGAATCCCAACTTGACCCTAAGCAATTATGATACTAATTTAGTTGAACTTTTTTTTGGTGGAGGGGGGGGGGGTGTTATCTACTAAGTTTGAGTTCGGCTTGTTTTGACCTACGAGAGCTCGAGCTCGAGCTCAGCCTATTTCAAGCACTTTTCTAAAGTTTGAGCTCGGCTCATGAATCGTTTTTTCAAGTTCGGGCTCGGCTTGAGCTCGACTCGTTTTCTATATCTTTTATATATTTTCAGAAAAACATTAAAACACACCTAAACTCGGCTCAAGCTCGTGTACTACCTTAAACGAGCCAAAGCTCGACTCAAGCTCGGTTGTACATCGTGAAATTAATGCATAAAAGTCCACAGCAGGCATAACTTAAAAAATACAAGGCTCATGAAAGCTCGAGCTTAAGCTCGAAAAAGCTCGGCACGCTTCTAGCTTTTTTTCAATCCGAGCTCAAGTAGCTCGCAAACATTTGACCACAATCGATATTAAAGAAAATATGATTGAAAATGTTCTCTTTACCAATTTCAACAATTATATTAGCACAAAACTGCAATTAATTCAAGTGCTATAAAGTAATCATACAAATAATTCAAGAAAGACACAATAATCACTTCAATTAGCAAATTCTGTGTTTTCAAAACGTGAAGAACTCAAATTAATATCCAAAAATGAAACCTAATTTAGGGGCCTACTGATAAACCATAAGTTGGGCCTAAATCAACAATACAACTATCAAATACATATGCTATAACTGTATAAATCATGATTTATTTAATAAAAAAAAACATCTAATAACTATCTAAGCATAAAAAAGGTGAAAGTATGGAGAAATCATGACTTACAAATCATTTTGCAACCATTCGTACAATGAAATCTTCATATTTGATGTTGTGTTCTCCGAATGGTTGTGAGTATATGTTTGAGATCCAATAAGGCTTTTGGTCTTCAGTTATGGAGTTGAGTTAATGTTGCTTAGGGTTCGGTACAAATGTGTGGATGGTAGTGGTCAAGAGAGGGAGGGGATTGGATAGCTTGTGTGGGCCCACATTATTATTATTTTATTTATTTAACACTTAACTTATACACAATTAATATATATTAACTCGAAAAACACTTTAAAAGGACTATATAGGTCTAATTTTGAAAAGCTGAATACTATATATATATATATATATATATAGGGTTGAGTTATTATAAAAATCTAATAAAAATAAGAAGTGTGATAAGTCATAATTTATTGACATGTGTCAAATGGAAATCAAAGAAAAATGGTATAAAAGTAATAATAGACCTAATTATCAGTTGGCCTTTGTGAGTAGTTCCTCTTAAATGGTTATTTATGATGGTTGGTTAATGATAACTACCGAGAACTATTAAGTATTAACCATTAGAAACTAAAAAAATCTTTCTTTTACAATCAAGAGATATTCCATCGAACACGATTCTTACAGGCAAACAACTAAAAAGGCAAAGGTGTGAATCTCATCACAAATCTTATCTTTTAGTATTAGCAATGATTACTAGAATGATTACTAAATGAGTAACGTGCCATTTTCGTCCTTGTGATTTGGTAAATAATGTGAATTTAGTCCAAAAAGTTTATTTTTTGCATATAGACCCCCCATGTTTCCCAATTCTTGCCAATTACATCCAAATCACTAACTTCGTTAAATTGAATCGTTAACTCAGGGGTAGATATGTCTTTTCACTATTTCTTTATTACATGAGTACAGTGCCAAAATCATCCCTGAAGTTTGGTCACATTTGTGAATTTCGTCCAAAAATATTTTTTTTCGCAAATAGACCCTCAATGTTTCCCAAATGTTGCCAATCTCGCCCAATTTGTTAACTCGGTCTAAATTCAACGTTAACTCATGGGTGTTACTATCCTTTTACATATTTGTTTACATTGTTATTATTATTACACTGAGCTAAACCCTTATATAACTAAAAATAAAGAAGAATAAACAAACGCACACTATATTGGATTCAAACATACGATTCGTTAAGTGTTATATATGTCATCGAACAAACACATAATAATAATAATAGTGTAAACAAACATGTAAAAGGATAGTAACACCCATAAGTTAACGTTGAATACCGAGTTAACAATTTGGACGAAATTGGAAACGGTTGGGAAAAATTGAGGATCTACTTACAAAAAAAATTATTTTTGGACGAAATTCGCAAATATGACCAAACCTCGGGGACGATTTTTGCACTTTACTCATATAATAAATAAATAGTGAAAAAACATGTCTACCCCTGACTTAACGATTAAATTTAACGAGGTTAGTGATTTGGATGTAATTGGCAAGAATTGAGAAACGTGGAGGGTCCATATGCAAAAAATAAACTTTTTGGACTAAATTCGCATTATTTGCCAAACCACAAGAACGGAAATGACACTTTACAATTACTAAGTTAAGGTTTCTTAATCAATAGAATTGTTCCTACATGTGATGACAAATTTTGGACTTACGTGTGCATCGGTGGTTCTTCGCGCTAATTTGTTGGTGAAAGTATTTATTTTGTCGTTTTAGTGTATTCATCGCTTATCCATTGGTAATTACCGAGGATTGGTAATGTGCAATTATATCGTAGTTTTTTTAATTATTTGTGGGATCCATACTCATTCTTTAGAAAACACTAACGAACAACAACGGTCACAACAACGGTTAGTGATATTTAGTTTTCTAGTAGTTATATTTGTTGGCATATTGGCTAGCGACACCTGTTTCTTCGTTCTCCTTTCACATTTTCAATGATCTACACATGAATCGGTCATTTGAGTTACCGATGTCTCATTATTCTTGCTAACTTGAAAAGAACATGTGTTCGAGTTCTTGAAATAGACTTTCATTAGATGTATTATTAGTGTCTCCAATTTTATTTTATATATATTTTTTTCTAAAGTTTCCCCGCCACCTATTGTTTCATATTTTCATTCATTATCACTTGTTCTTATCTATTCACACCCTCCACCATAGGAACATAACTATTGACGTCAACTTCTTTGTCATCGTTTATTTGATTTAATCATTTTTTTGTCCCGGCTTTATGAATCTCTACCATGCTAACTAAGTGAGCAACTTAACCGTCATAATCGTTAATTGAACCGTAACCAACAAGTGACATAACCAATGGGTTGGTTTAATAAATATTCAAAAATCGTCAAATGAAAGTCTATTTTGGTTAAAGATAATTCCAAGCTTGCCATAATCAAACCGACCCATTTGTTTAGCCGGCGTGTTTGGGGTTAACTTCCACCAAACATATTGTCAATTTGTACCATTTTGATGTTTTTGATTCAACGTTTGTTATCGAATCAACTTGAATTTCATTGTTGGCTTATATAATGTTTTTTTTTAATATTTGATATCAGTATTATAGATTATATATGTTTTTGGATTATGCCATGTCATTTTTTTGTAATATTTGGTACCAAACTATTAGGCGCAGTGACATTGTTTTGGTTACGGTTAACCGACCCATAAACGACTCGTTATAGCCTTCAAAACCGATTAATGAAAACTGTCATAACGGATCGGTTATGGTTAATGCTATCCATTAACAACCTACCGTTTATGGTTAGGAGTTTATCCTAAAATCGTCCCAAACTGACCCATGCACACCCCTAATACTAAACCCATGCACATTGCATGCCCCTAATACTAACACTCCTTTTCCCTCCAACCTCACGGATTCAAAATTTATATCTTGATATGGCGCATAAGCATTAGTGAGATTCATTGGGTTTGACCTTAGAGCTATATCAAAATGTACATATTCTTCTATATGCAAGAAGTTGCATAAACTATAAAGGTTTGAACTTCTCATATGATAAAAGGATATTGCCAACCCACGTCCCATGCTACAAATGTCACCCTTATAAGGAGTAACCACCCTAGACATTTCCACCATCTAAGATCATGACTGTAGTTCTATGAGGACTGCGTAAAGTTTGTCGGCTCTAGAACAAGCACCCCTCAAACACATGACACAACCGTCAACTCCACAATTTCAACCATAGAACGTGAAAGTTGATTTTGTCAAACACAGTGGAGCTTCACTTGACACATGGCAAAAGCAAGAACAAAATGCTAAGTACGTTCTAACAAACATTATAATAAAACCAAAACGAGACTACCCTATAACAAATTGCTTTATGCATTACAAAATACCTTCAATTTATATTAGTCATTTATTAACCCAAACATTTAACTTCATCGAAGTAACCAACATGTTGACTAGAGGCTTAAGTATAATAGCAAACAAACTTCTTCACTTTCGTTAAGAAACCTTTTCTCTTTCTTTAAGCCTCACATTTAGAGCTTTACGTCTAATGGTAAGCTGATGATTCAACTATGTTGTGATCATATATTGTAACACCCGTTAATTCCCGGTTCAAAGATTTAAAGCTTGTAGAGTATGTATAATTATCGGGATTTAACCGACGTTTCTCGGAAGCCTTTACGTCATCCCGGTACGTTTAATCGTTTAACTTTTCTTCCAAGATGCCATATACTTCAATTTGGAGGGGCTAGAATGAAACTTATTATTTTATATCATAAAAAAAAAAAAGAAAACCCTAACCCCTTTCACCACTTCCAATCGACAGCTCCCAAGACCCCCCCTTCCTGCGATTTTCCTTTTTCCGAACAAGTCGTGAGCGTAAAACATCAATTAAAGGTTAGTCTAACATCCATGCAAGTCTTTTTCACCATTAAACCCGTTATCGAACACGTTAAGGTTGAGTTTTGATGATAACAGTTTGCTGACAGATTCGTATACGCTTATTGTAGGGTCTGTAACGCGATGATAATCCATTGTTTTTGATCGATTCTTGATTCCATGATGTTCTACTTTGAGTCTAGTTTCCAGAAAGGTATAATATGTAATTTTTGGACGAGATTTGAATGGTTTTTATGAATTTATAAAATCGAGTGTCAAAGCTGAAGCGGGATGACGGACTCTGGTCTGTCTTCCCGACATCATAACCATTTTTCAACAAGTCCAAATTAGTTGGTTCAACTTCTGGAACTTAATATTTTGAGTTAAGAATCAAACCCAATTGGAATCGTTTAATTTGGTTCGGTAATGAATTTTATAAAAATAAAACCATTTTGTTGCGCACTGTAATAGCTGCACGTATCTTGCTTAGTTGGAGGAATTTTTATAATTTTTGTGTCCCCTAGAAAAATATAATAAAAATATTTTTATAAACCTAAGACATTTATTAAAGTCTGGTAAAAATTTAATAATTTATCTCAAAGGTTATCCTATGTAATTAAATGCATCTTCGCATGCTAAAATCTGCACGTTCTACTTGTTATTGATCGATAGGTTCGTTTTAGGCTTAACCGGTGGAT
Source organism: Bidens hawaiensis (assembly GCF_021521415.1). NCBI lineage: Eukaryota > Viridiplantae > Streptophyta > Magnoliopsida > Asterales > Asteraceae > Bidens > Bidens hawaiensis. Next base: position 1,509,339 of record NW_027491347.1, read on the forward strand.
GTTCAATTGTGTTCTTGTCGAGGTTGTTTGAAGTGAGTTTTTGCACCACAATCTTCCTAGGTATGTCCCATATATCATACCTAATAATCATGTTCATTGGTGTTCGTTAGATTGGTCAACTAGTTGTAGTTAGATTGTTAGTGTTCGGTTGACTAGAATTGTAATTTGATGCGTTTAACGCGAGTGTTGAAGTGATTAACGACCAATTCAGCTCGGGGACACTTGGTTTGATGTACGGGCTGTTGCAACATCATTTTTATAAGTTATGGGGCTGAATTGGTTGTCAGTTACTCCAACGGGTCGGTACAACGCACAATTGCGTTTATTGAGTAGTTGGTGCGTCGTACTTGCGAATTACCAATCCATTTGACTCGTGTAGCGTCGTGTGGACTTCTTGGCTGTGATTTTATCATGTTGGGACCACACGGGGCTGAGTTGGATGTTAATGGCCTAAACGACTCTTAAACACGCGTATTGGTATCACCTAGTACTTCCGGGGGTAATTTGGGAATTCTTTATTCCTGGGAGTGTCTAAGGGTCATTTTGGTGAATGTGAGGCCTCGGCGGCTGTTGTGGTTTAGTTTGATGAGGTCGAGTGTTTAGGTAACTCGAACCATGTTAGAACGTCTCGTAGGATAAACGAGTCCTTTCGATGTCGATTGTAACAATTGTATGTAAACAGACATGTGTTTGAGTTTTGGGATCACTTAGGGATTTCCTAGCTCGGGGTGAATCCGTGTCTCGTGTCAGGTGAGTTCATGATGCCCCTTTTTACTCTTTTTATGTTTTGGGCTAGCATGCACACCTAAACGATTTTGCTTGATGAAACAGTTGAACTATTTTATATAGGTTTGCTAGTATATAGTTGGCCTTGGGATGTTATAGTATGTATGTGTGTGTGTGTATATATATATACATAAATTATTGTATGGCCTATATTTGGCGATGTTGTAGTCGTATCGACTACTGATGTTACGTATGCCTACTTTGTGTTTGCATGCGTTGATGAGATGTTACGTGTTTCGGTTGTACGTTTGCTCGAACCTGATGTTATGTGTTTGGGTTGTACGTTTGCTCGACCCTGATGTTATTACTTGGATGTTATATATATATTTATATATATATATATAGGGATGTACTTATAAGGATGTTTATATATATATATATATATATATATATATATATATATATATATATATATATGTATGAGAATGATTATTTATCAATGATGATGGCTTAACTGATGTATTCTTTTTACTTTTAAACTTTTGGAATGACTATCATGATTATTATTTACTGATGTTATTTATTTAAAACTTGAACTCACTCAGCTCAAGCTGATTTTGTATGCATGTTAGTGTGAGTTTCAGGTTAGGAAGATGATGCCTTACCGTTTGGACGTGCACGAAGCTACTTGGACGGTGAAGGGCATACGTGGATGGAAGATCTTATTTTGAACATTTTATTTTTTTTAAAAAAAGTTTTATAAATATAATTAAATAGGTTTTGGGCAATATTCACGGGATTTTGGGAAATTATTATATTATTTATGTTTTCCGCTGAATTATACTCCGAGATGCTTATTTTAATGAAAAGAACTGTTTTCAAGTTTAAGTATTTTTACACGTGTTTTGTATGAATACCAACTATAGGATTTCCGGGATTCAGGGTCTTACATATATATGTAACTTTAGTTAAATGTGGTAACACGCCTAAAATCATTAATTACATACGCATTATGTATAACATTTTTTATTAAACGGCCAACAAATAAAGCCAGCTACCCGGGATGACCTAATGACAAAAGGCAACACCATACCCGCTGGGTAGCCCAAACCATCCCCTGTTCCTGGAAAATCATTATATATAAGATGAATGTACAAATATTAAGTACACAAAAACATCATTGTTCATAAAGCGTAATTCAAAAGTCATCATTAGCTAATTAGGACAAATTCATGTCTCGATCATTCAATAGTGTCCAATTGGTGTATCCTCATCAAAAGTTTTACATACAAATTCACTGGATTCAACGAATTCCTTAAGAACGGCATTTCATCGTTATCTATCACGCACAAGCCGTCAAACTTGTTATAATGAAACTTGTCGGGTACAAGTACTTGAAAAGGACAAAAGATGAGTGTACCATTAGCTTTTAGAGTTTTGTCTTTGTTTTTATTTTCTTCTGTTTTCTATTTGTCTTAAAACATTTAACCAACAAATCTTTGATACTTCTCAAGCGATTCATGATGGCGGATAACATTAGATGGATGTTGTATAAAGGGGTGTTTGAGATTCTTTATGAAAACTTCTTATAACTTTTCAGTAAGTTAATAAGTTATAAATGTGTAACTTATTAACTTTTCCCTCTCACATCAAAAGTAATCCCGAACACCCCATTTTTTAAAAAAAAGTTAATATGTTATAAGTTAATGAAAATAAGTAATCCCAAACAATCAAACACCCCCTAAGTATTCAATTACCTCGATGGAACAAGTCAAAATAAAAGAGAGAGCGTGCTTGTGAGGGGGGGGGGGGGGGGGTTGTTGATGAAGTGTTGATATTGGTTAAAGGACTAGATGGGGAATAAGAAATTTGAAGGGTTAAAGAATAAATGTTACGCAGGAAAGAGGAGATAATGATGGCCAAAATTAGAATTTTCAAGTATGTCGTTGTTCGTGTTAGGCTGGAGCGATGAACATAATAAACACAATATAATAATATAAAAATTATGACCAGTACTCATTAGAAAATACATAATAAGAATAAAATGCCATTTAAGAAAAAAAAAACATTACAACCTTTTAAAGTTATCCTTTACGAGTTTTCTTCTTTTGAAAACAAAAGGCTAGTAAAACATTAACAAAGAATATCAAAATTCACAGAAAATCATATTCTTTTTTCTTATACAATCAATATCATGTTTGTCAAGTGGGTCTTGGTTCAAGCATTCCATCAAACACTTGATATGCATAATAAGTTATGACATAAATATGCTTAAGCTCATTAACCATTAACAAGAAATATCAAAATTCACAAGAATTATCTATCTATATATATATATATAGGGGTGGGTTCTAGTGAAAATTCCTCTTAAAGAGAAAACTTAAAAACTCCTAAAAACTTCTAAAAAACTTTTTTTAACTTTAAAATTTTTTTTTTTGAAGTTTTTTTTTCCATTATTCTTATATTGTTATTAGTTCAAAAAAAAAAAAAAAACTTGTCGGTAACCTCGTCGGTATAGTGCGCATGTGTAATAGTGTGCATTGCATATATGCAAAAGTGTTTGTATTACATAGAATACAACACTATTGCACATATTTGATACACACTATCGTATATATGCAATATAAGACTAATACACACATCGAATACACATTATTACGTATGTGTAATACAACATTAACGCACATGTGCACCACATCGACTTTTATTTTATTATTATTTTTTTCCATATAATACAACACTACTACATATATACAATACACAAATATTGAATATATGCAATAAAACACTATTAAACTCAAAAATACATAGTAATACACATGTGTAATACAACGGTATCGCACAGTAATACATATGTGCATTATAGCGGTTTTATTTTATTTTATTTTTTTTATATTTTTTGCGTGAAATATAAGAAAATATAAGAATAATGGCTAAAACAGAATTTTGAAAATATTTTTTTATTTTTAATTAAAAATAATTCTTTAGGAGTTTTTTAGTTTTCTCCTTAAAGGTGAGTTTTCTCTTAATCCTCTCCCTATATATATATAGGGGAGGAATATTTTGAGAACCATGTTGAGTTTTAAGAACTTAAGAACTCAATTTTAGGCCACACATTTAATTAAATGGATTGGAATATGTGGTTGAGATTAAATCTGGCAAAAAAGTCAAAGTAGGAGAGAGAATAAATATGTAAGTGGTTACACTAACTTTTACGTCCGTTACACATGTGTAAAAAGTCGACTCGGTGCGTAAAAAATTCTGTTATTTTTTTACGTGTATGTAACTTAAATATATTACGCATGTGTAAAAAAAATTCGAAAAAAAAATCGTTACACTGAGTTCTTAAAACTCAAAGGGGTTCTTAATTGAAATCTCCCATATGTATGTATGTATGTATGTACACACACATGTTTTGGGTAAAAATCAAGAAGAGTAATTTCGTAACCAAATTAGTAGGTGAGGTTAGTGCTTGATAGAAATGTACGTAAATACAATGATACAAGGAGTTGTTGCGAGGAAAAAGCTTGTTATATTAAGGATAACAAGAAAAAAACCTCGGGCGGTGAAAATTATCACCATCAGTTTATTAATATATCGTCACCAAGAAAATTTTAAAAAGATTGGAGTCTCGGATCTCCGACCACCTAGTAGAGGTGGTCAAAAAAACCGGTCCTCGAACCGGTTTGCCGGTTTAAACCGGAAACCGGTTTTTAAGAAAACCGGTTTTTTGTAAACCGGTTTGACCGGTTTACAAACCGGCGGTTTATATATCGGTTACACAATTTGGAGCCAAAACCGGTTTTATAACCGGTTATAAAAAAAACCGGTTTTTTTTAATAACCGGTTATTAAAAAACCGGTTTTTTTAATAACCGGTTATTAAAAAAACCGGTTAACCGGTTTTTTTATAAACCGGTTTTTGACCGTTATAAAAAAACCGGTTAACCTGTTTTTTCCCGTTGAGTAACGGCCATATAGCCGTTTTTTTTATTTTTTGACCGTTTTTTTTTTCCCCATTTTACCCCCACAAACATCTATATATAGCTTAGGTTGGGTATTGGTTAGATCACACTCGATTATACAACTCCAAACGCTCTAAACGTTTATTACATACGCGATTATTTTGTTATCTCACGCTCAATTATACCACATTACCACTCCATACGCTCTTATTTCGTAGTCGATTATCATGGCCTCCCAAAGTGCTGCTTCATCCGTCAACATGGGTGCCTCGAACACGGGAGAAACGGTCGTTCGGGTCATCCCCACGAAACGAAACCAAGATGTTTGGCAACATTTCGACCTATGCGAAATGTCTAACGGTAGCCAAAAAGCTCGATGCAAACATTGTTTGAAGTTTTATGGCAAAGATGCAAACTCCACTTTAAAAGCGCATGTACAAAGGCCCTTTTGCAAGGCCTTGAAGGACGAATCGGGAAGTAGTTCGCAGCCGGAGATGACGAATCAAGGAACGGTGTTTACGTACGACCTTGAAGCGGTACGTCAACAGTTTTCAAACTTTGTGATTCAAAATACACTTCCTTTAACCACTTCGACAACCCTCAATTCACGGAGATGATGCAAAAGTATGTTCAACCACGCTACCAACACGTAAGTCGTTCGACCCTTAGAAGAGATTGTCTTAAAGCTTGGAAAAACGCTAAATCCGAACTAATTTCATACTTTTCAAACTTACAAACTGGTGTAAACTTAACAACGGATGTGTGGTCGGTACCTAATGGTTCGCCCGACTCATACATTTGTGTGACGGCTCATTGGGTTGACCCCGAGTCGTGGCAAATGATGAAACGAACCGTTGCGTTTCAATTGTTTGATTACCCGCACACGGGTAGAAATATTTTTAAACTCTTGGATAAAGTCATTCGACAATACAAGATTGAACATAAAATCTTTTCAATTTCGTTTGATAACGCGTCCAACAATACGGCCGCGGTTGGCCATTTAAAATTAAAGTATAAACCTATTTGTGATGGAGCGTTTTTTCATAGCCGATGCATTGCACATATTATCAACTTGGCCGTGCAAGATGGGTTAAACGTGATCGAAACGCAAAGAAACAATTTTAAAAGAATGTTACGAGATGTTTTTAGCAACAATAAAACATTTTCAAGATACAAAAAATTTTGTGATGAAGCTAATTGTCAATGGTTGGGGCCCAATTGGGATTGTCCAACAAGATGGAACTCGACTTGTGATATGTTTGAGAAAGCCATCCAACAAAAAGAATCACTAATTGCGTTTCATCAAATAATGTCAAGTAGGGGTAAATGTGCACCGTACGATCCTAGAAACTGGTTATTGATTGAGATCGTTACGGAGGTCCTTCAAATTTTTAAATCTTGCACAACTAGTTTATCCGGGGTTTACTATCCAACAAGCCCCATTGCTTTACCAAAAATTGCTGTCATGTGCACAAAGTTGAGTGAACTTCATTGTAGGGGTGCACCTTATTTTGATATGGGTGTAAAAATGAAAGAAAAATTTAGAAAATATTTTCAACAACTACCCGCTGTTTTGACATGTGCTGCTGCGTTAAACCCTTGCATAAATGTTGGTGGTGTTGAAGCTTTAATAGAAAAAATTTGTGATGAGCTAGAGTTAAACGACGATCAAAACCCCTATTATAACCAAACTTTAAAGAATGCTTTCAACACCACCTTGTCTAACATGTATGATGTTTACCTTACAAAATACGGGTCGTCTTCCCAAATTCATGACTCGTTAAGAGCTGTTGCCCAATCCCAATCCCAAACCGACCTTGAGATGGGGATGTACTACATGATTTGGGAAGACGCCGGTAAACGTCAAAAGGTAAACACCCCAAGCAGTGAACTTGGAAGGTATGGTGGTACCAACTTTGTGAAACACATGACTCCAGATGAATTTAGAAGTCTTGATTTGCTGGCTTGGTGGAGAGGTAAGGAGGATGAGTTTCCGATCCTCGCCGCCATGGCCAAAGATTTACTAACGGTCCAAGCTTCCACGGTAGCTTCGGAGTCTGCATTTTCTGTTTCTGGCAGGGTTATATCGATTAGGAGGACTCGACTCACTCCACCAGCTGTAGAGATGTCTATTTGCTACAAGGATTACTTGGACTCTTTAGATAGGGCACAACATCAACGCTCACTCGAGGGGGAAATGGACTATGAGGCGGGCTTGTATGAAGACGAGGTCAATCAAGGACACACTCAACCAATGACCGATGAAGAAGCCGCGTACGACGATTACCTAAGGAATAGCTCGGGATCGGGTAGCGAGGAAAATAATGAGTAAGAAACAGCAAGTTGTTAATGTAATCGTGTCTAAGCATTCTTTAATGTTTGTATTTTTGAGTTACGAATATGCGATAACGATTTAATGTTTGTATTTTTAATGTAAAAGCTATAAATGAAAGTTATGTGTTTTTAATCTTCCAAGCAAAGAACCCTAACAACGAAAGCAAAGAATGGAGTCAGTCCGTTTTGCCTTGTAGTTACCGGTTTGTTTATACTGTGAAAAAATAATGGTTATTTAAAAAAAAAAAAGAAAAAGAAAAAAAAAACCGGTTAACCGGTTAGACCGGTTATTAAAAAACCGGTTAATAAAAAAACCGGTTTATTAACCGGTTCTAACCGGTTCCTAAACCGGTCCTAACCGGTTTGACCGGTTATGGTTTTCATACACAAAAACCGGTTATTAACCGGTCCGGTTATTAACCGAACCGGTTTTTTTCCTGGACGAAAAAAACCGGTCCGATTAATAACCGAACCGATTTTTTTAAAAAAACCGATTTGTGCACCTCTACCACCTAGTGTGGGTCCACCCCTAGTTCACAATGAAAGAGAACCAAATTAAAGATTTTAGGATCATGTGAGGATGACAATGAGCATGCTTGACCAAGTTAAACATCTTAATGTAAAGCTGGTTACTTGGGGTTAACCGTTGAAAGTTCAAACCTTTATTATTGCCTATTACTATTACTATTACTATTACTATTACATACTTATCCTCAATGAAGTGATTGATCAAATATACGGGGTAGGACTGTTCAAAGGTAAGACCCTACCCTTTTACCTAATATTATACCCGGACCCTTTACCCTTTTAGGAAGAAATGTGGACCCGAGACCCTACTCTCTAAACAATAAAAGGGTCGGGTATAAATAAGGGTTTCAAGGGTCCAACCATTTACCCTTTAAAGCAGTAACCGCAGCTCATCTTCTTCATTTACTAGTTGCATATATCATATATGACTTAATATATAAATCCTAGAACCATTATACTTTCATTTAATAACACAGTAAATTCTAACTTCGAAAGTTTATCAACCATTTGAACCGATGCAAATAATATTCACATTCACAAATTTCATATAGAGAACAATTCAGTGATTTTCATATATACATTATATGTTTCCAATCAGTAGTATGGCCTTTTATTTTTATTTTTCTTAGTAGTTGGAAAATTTATGATGAATCATAAATAAAATACAAACCTCTCATACATTTCAGATTAATTACGAAGCTGACTTATATAGAAACTAGTAAACGGGTAAATGGTCTGAAAAAGGGTCGGACCCTTGAAACCCTTTTACCCTTTTACCCTTTAAGGAGAAATTTAAATACCCTTTACCTGACCCTTATTATATATTCGGGTCTAATTAAGGGTTTTACGAGTCGGATAAAAGGGTTTCAAGAATCTGACCCTTATCTTGCTCACCCCTAATACAAGGAGCTACATTGAGAGGGAGAACGACAATGAAAGACTTTGGGTTATTAGTTGATTCATGAAGATGTGAGACAAGTCAATAATTTCTCTCAACATATTTTATCCTTAGGAATTATAGTTATAGTAAGAAACAGTCATTGAAAGTATAATAATGATGCCAAGTATATTTTCTGTGGTTTTGATCTTAAAAAAATAAAGGAGTACGTCGTGAACTGAAGTTGGGTCACCAGACATAGTTGTTATTGTGTGTGTTGATCCAATTAATTCCACCATATTTAAGTTTATAAACTAAGAAAACATAAGAAAATCAATTTTTTAATCTCATTATATAAAAATAAATTATAAATATGTCACATTTTCGGTCACTCTCTCGACTTGTGGTGACTTGGCATGATAAGTAACAAATATCAACATAAATACGGTCTAATCCAATTTATTCTTGTTCTCAATATTTTGGATTATGTGGATTTTCAAAGAGACGTATTTTGTTTGGTTTATACTTTTAGTACTCATCGGCTACTAAAAGTAGTACATCACGTACAACGATATATCAAGATGATTAACCGAATTGGATAATGCACGTCAGAGGAATATATTCGTAAAAATACCCATATTTTCGGTATTTAGAAAATATGGGTTGGCGAAAATACCCATATTTATGTTGATAAAATATGTAACAAAAGTAACAAGCCAAACAAAAATAGTAATTAAGAATAAAAAATAAAAAAAGTATGTCCTGTTTGTCGTAAGGCGTGTTTAGACTTATATGAGGAGCATGCGGTGCATTGTAAAGAGCTCCCGGGGTTCAAATACCAACATGATCTGGTTAGGGATGTGCTCTTTGATGTATTCAGGCGGGCCGGAATTTCTGTTAAAAAAGAAGCACTTGTGAATTTCCTGGCTGGCCCGTCGGAGGGAAGATTATCTCTTCGACCGGCTGACATTTCACTGTTTGGATGGATAGGAGGAAAACATATGTGTGTGGACTTAACAGGGGTTTCCCCTTTGGTGGGCTTAAGGAGTAGCGGTTTCACAGTCGGTCAAGCTGCATAAAAAGCTGCTTCAAGCAAGGTGAGAAAACATGAGAAGACGTGTTTTGACAACCAACATGTATTTATTCCTTTTCCTTTTAACATTTTTGGTTTCCTCGCGTCTGAAGCTGTGGAGTTACTTACCCGTGTTTAGCGGGTCATGCATAGTAATGTTAGGACTCAAAGATCAGCAAATGTGGTTTTTAAAAGATTGGGTTTTGCAATTCAAAAAAGGGTAGTGACGCAGCTTGTTGCCCGCTTGCCTTCTGTTTCGATGTAATCTAAACATCATTTTTTTCGTTTGAAGTTAAAAAAAAATACCACTTCCTGTGACATTCGTCAATTTCGGGTCTTGTTTGTATTCGTTTTTGTATTTGTTTATTATGTAAACTGACCCGATTTGTAAACCGAAGCTTATGTTATAATCAAAATAATGGATTTATGTTACAATATTGTTTCACACTTGTTGGGTCTTGAAAACATCCTACCTTTATTTTTATTTTTATTTATTTATTTATTTATTTTTCTTTTGTGTTTTTGTCTTGATCCATTTTGCATGAAAACTCTTGTGTCTCACACCCATATTTGACCACCAACATTACCTTTCCTCTTTCCTCTTCATTTTCCCTTGCTACAACTCCAGAAAAAAAAAAAAAAAAACTCTCTCAAACATCAAAGATTCAAGGTTATCTTCTTAAGTGTTCTTGAAGGTTTAGTCTTTCATCTTAATTAGTTTATGTAGCCTTATTAATACTTGTTTATGGTTGTGCAACATATATATAATATACACCCATTGTGTACCTTTGGTAGTTACTTCTCCGATTCCGGTCGGTGAGGTTTCGGACCTCATAAGGCAAGGCTTCATGGAGGACTTCGTGTCCTTGATATATATACATCTATATAACTTGTTCATACATATTAATCTTGCTTATTTTAGTTTGTTGGTCATGTTTACAAGTTCCATGGTTATGGGTTTTTAAGAGTCTATGCTTCGGTTTAACCGTAAATAGCTCTAAACCGTAAACCGAACTTTGTTACTAGTTTTGTTAAATAATTGTTTAAACATACTTATTGTTAGATCTAAGTTTCTAAAATCATTTTTACAAATTCTATGGTTATGGGTTTGTAGAATCTTACCTCGGTCTTAACCCGAAACACGATCCGAACCAAAACCGAACTTTTGTTTAAAGACTTTATTGTTAACTTTTGGCTGTAAAACTTAAAGTATTTTTTTTATTTTAAGTTCTTTAGTGTTTGGACATGTGGAAACCAAACCGATTCTTACTCGCTTAAGACACACAAGTGTGTTTTTTTTAGCCATCAAGACTTGTATATTTCTTTAAAAATAGTTACAAATTGATTTTTAAATATTTTCTTAAGTACTTGGAAATGTTGGATCCAAGTTGATCTCATAACAAAGTTTGGACCGACAAAACCGAACACTCGCTTAACGTGCGTTGTTAGTTCTAAAACAATGGAACTACATACTTGGTTAAGTCTTATTAAATTTTATTGAGTTATCTCATAACATTCAATATTTTGGAAAGTTGACTTTGGGTTTGACCAATTATCAAGACCCGAACCGACAACCCGAACACTCGATAAAAAAAACTCGTTTTAGTATCTTTATTCCAAAGGGATTTGCATTCTTGCATTTTATCCACCTTATTACTTAACATAGGTTGAGTAAATATTAAGGTTAGATACTTTAACCCGGTTTCGAGCAAACTTACATTTTTAAAGGGTTATTATTATAAATTCTTAAATAGTTAAATTTTAAAACCTTGAACTTTAATTATTTACATTTCTCAACATTATTTTGTTTAAAGACCTTCAAGACAACCTTTCTAAATTAAAGACTTCTTTTCCTTTTTAGGCATCGTGCGTTAAACTCGTCGTTCCGACAAATCTCCAAATTATCATCTTTCAAGTTTACTACTTGAAGGTGAGTACTTCATACCCCATTTTCCATCTTTTATTTTGGGGGTGACATTTCATACTTATTCAACAAAATGCTTTATATTTGAATCTTAAACCACAAACGTAGTTGCATACTTTACCTAAATAATTGCTCGATTTGGTGTTCTATGCCTATATGCCTATGTGTTTATCGCTTTTGGTTGGTGGAACTATAAAATCCTAGACTATTTGGCATCCCCTTATAGCAAGGTGTCGTTAACGTAACGCAATTAACGATAACTATAAAATCCTAGACTATTTGGCATCCCTTTATAGCTAGGTGTCGCTAATGTGTTTAGCGATATCTATTTATCCAAATTACCACTTTTATTTATCGTTTCGTATGCAAGTTTTGTGGCTATCTTTATTATATACTAATATGATTAAACTTATGAATTGCTCACCAACCTTTGTGTTGACAAACTTTATTTTTTGAAATGTTGCAGGTTTGCATCTTGGTTGATTTATGATTGTGAAGAAAACGACATCAAAGACCTTAGGATATTAGTAAAAATGAACAATATCAAATTTGCCATTTTTTGTGATATCTTGTTTATGGTTATTTTATGGATAATTGTTATGTGACATTTTCGATGTTGTGAAATGATATGAGTTTATTAAATACTGTCACTTTAATTAGTGTCATGTGCTTATGGACAATCGTTACACCTCGGCATGTTCCGCCGCCCTTGGTCGGGGTGTGACAGATTGGTATCAGAGCCTTGACAATAGGATAGGTGGTTAGACGTAACGACCTAGTATTGTTATGCTTAGGGTCCTATACGTGTGCTCATACGTATTTACTCTATTTTGATTGTTCATATCGCATATTATTTATAAACTTGTTTAGAATTCACCAATATTCCAAATGTTCACACACACACTTTCATAGTATTTCCAAGGTATCCTTACCTTAAAACGCAAAAAGTAGATTTTCATTGTGTTTTATGGATTACAAGATTAACTTGGATCCCGTTGTTTATAATCCCTTAAAGGTTGCATTTATATTGGGTTCGTAGCCCTCATTGGAAGCGAGACATTATAAAATGACCATTTGACAAAAAGATTTCAAGAATCGAAGGTGATTTACTTACCTGGAATGGTGGGATTATAGTGCTCGTTTTCTAGGCCACAAGCTATGTTATACATGTCAATACTTTAAGTAGTCGAATGCGAGCGTTCCGGTCGCCATCCTAATTATTCGGTGTCAAAACAATAGAACTACGGTGATTCGTGGACTAGTGCTTTGACATGACGCTGTATCCCGATTTATGGTGTTATTATCGTTATTTGAGTCGAAAACATGAAAAAGTTGCGGTGATTCGTGCACATGTTTAGACTCCAACGTTGTGTTTTATAAAATTTTTTTTGAGTTGGAATATCAAATCATGGTGGTTCATGTACGATTTTCCGACTCTATAAACCTCAAAATCTCAAATTTTTTAAGCTTTAACCCCTAAAAATCTCAAAATCATTTACGATTGTTTCCGGTTTGTTGTTTATATACAAAGATTTATATTTTATCTAACACTAACATCTACTCCTCACTAACTCTAGGATTCACAATCAAAAAGAAAATTTAACTTCACCTTATTCTTATTTTATACACTCTCATATCCATTTCTTTTTACCTAAAACTTATTCCATTTCAATATAATCTTTTAGCATGCCTCCACTAAGACCGCGCAAGAGCACCAACCGACGTATAGCTGCTTTTATCGTCAAGCAAATGGCCGCTGTGATTCCCGAACTTGTAACTCAAATCCAAGCTACCCAACCTCCTCCACCCGTTGTTGCACCCGTTGGACCCAAACCCGTATCCTACCCATATAAGCAATTTACTAGTGCCAACCCAACCGAATTCTGGGGTACGACTGTGCGACTACCTTGTTGCAATGGTTAGAGTCTATGGAGAATGTGTTTAGATATAGCGAGTGCCCCGAAGCGAAAAAGACAAATTTCGTTTCAAGCATGTTTAGAAAAACCGCTCTAACATGGTAGGGTAGTGTCATGCATCTCCAAGGGTCGGAAACGGCTATGGCTCTTCCATGGTCCGACCTCAAGGCACTCATGATGAAGAAGTTTTGTCCCAAACACGAACTTCAAAAGCTTGAGGAGGAATTTTGGAACCTCAAGCAAGATAGTGGTGATAACGCCGCTTACTCACTCTGTTTCTACGAGTTGAGCATTCTTGTCCCTCATTTGGTTACCCCGGCTGAGCGTGAGCTTGACAAATACATTGGGGGTTTACCTATGTAAATCCGGGGCTCAGTCATGAGTAGCAAACCCGTGAATCTTGAGGATGCCATTACTCTAGCCGGTGCGCTATCGGAGAATCATGTGAAAGCGGGTACCCTAACCCTCAAGAAACCAAACGAAAAAGCCAAACCCGAGCCCGCACCACAAGCCAAGGTTGAACCCGCACCACAAGCCATTAACTACTCCAACTCTTCCCGTCACAACAATAACAACAACAACAAGAAACCCAAAACCAAATACCGAAACTATGCCGTTACCCAACCCCAACCTCAACAACAAACCCAAATTCCACCCCAAACCCGAAAACCCTATACCGGTACCGCCCCACTATGCAACATTTGCCAACTCCATCACCCACCAAACATGCCTTGTCGCCATTGTACCATTTGTAACCGACTTGGTCATCTCAACACCACATGCCGATCCGCACAACGAACCCAACCTAACCAACCAAACCAACCAAGAACTTTTCCCCAAAATACTCAACGCCAATATGCACCCTACCCACCAAACCAACCTCAACAACCCCGAGCTTGCTACAACTGCGGTGACCCTAACCATTTCCGCAACAATTGTCCTCGCTTCATCCTTACTAACCAAACCATGACCGCACCTTACTACCAAACTCAAGCTTACCAAGTTCAAACCTACCAACCTCAACTTTCCCAACACAATGCACCACTCATCCAACCCATCCAAGCCATACAAGCACCACCTCCTCCACCACCGCAAGCACCTCAAGTCAACCAAGGCAATCTAGGACGAGCTTTCATGATGAATGTTAATCAAGCTCAAGCGGCAAACGATGTTGTGAACGGTATGTTTTTAGTGAACCAACATTTGGCTTCAATTTTGTTTGATACAGGTGCCGATAGAAGTTTCATTTCTTTGAAATTTGAGTCGAAAATTGTCGTGTCTCGAACCAAGCTTTCCCAGTCCTTTTCTGTTGAAGTCGCCAATGGGAACTCCATCACCATAAATTCCGTCGTCCGCGATTGTACTCTCGTTCTTGCTAACCATAAATTCTCCATCGATTTCATCCCGATGCAAATGGGAAGTTTCGATGTCATAGTAGGCATGGATTGGTTATCTTTGCATCGTGTCGAAGTTGTTTGCTTCGATAAATTTATTGGCATTCCGCTTGTCAACGGTAAAATCCTTAAGGTCTTCGGAAAAGCTACTTCGAGAAGTCTTAATCTCATGTCGTGCTCTCAATCGCAAAAATACTTACGCCAAAAGTATGCTCCGCTTCTAGCTCTCTTGGCGACAAAAGACAAAAAGGAAAGAAAATCCAAGATATTTCTATTGTTCGTGATTTCCTCGCTGTCTTTCCCGGCGATGTCACTGGTCTTCCACCCGTTCGTCCGATTGAATTTCGAATCGATCTTGTGCCCGGCGCGATGCCCGTGGCCAAGGCTCCTTATCGTTTAGCCCCGTCAGAAATGCAAGAATTATCGAACCAACTCGAAGAACTTTCCAATAAAGGTATTCGTCCTAGCTCTTCTCCTTGGGGCGCTCCTGTTCTCTTCCTGAAAAAGAAGGATGGTTCGTTTCGTATGTGCATCGATTATAGGGAACTTAACAAACTCACCATCAAAAATCGTTATCCCTTGCCACGAATCGAAGACCTATTCGACCAAATTCAAGGCGCAACTTGCTTCTCCAAAATCGATCTTTGATCAGGTTATCATCAATTGCGTGTTCGCGAAGATGACATTCCAAAAACCGCTTTCTGTACTCGGTATGGACATTTCGAATTTTTGGTTATGCCCTTCGGGTTAACAAATGCACCCGTGGTGTTTATGGACCTCATGAACCGCGTTTGCAAACTATTCCTTGATAAATTCGTTATTGTCTTTATTGATGACATTCTCATCTTTTCCAAATCCAAAGCCGAACATGAGCATCATTTGCGTTCCATTCTCGAACTTCTTAGAAACGAATGACTTTATGCCAAGTTCTCCAAATGCGAATTTTGGCTCGAGCAAGTTCAATTTTTGGGACATATCGTAAACAACAAAGGTATTCGTGTTGATCCCGCTAAAATTGAGGCCGTTAAGGATTGGAAAACTCCAACGACTCCCACGGAAATTCGATCCTTCCTCGGTTTAGCCGGATATTATCGACGTTTCATTCGAAACTTTTCCAAGATCTCTTTGCCTCTTACCTCCCTCACTCATAAAGGAAAACCATTTGATTGGGGTTTGAAGCAAGAAAAAGCCTTTTGTACTCTCAAGGACATGCTTTGCAATGCTCCCATTTTAACCCTTCCCGATGGAAACGACGATTTCGTGGTATTTTGCGATGCCTCTCATCAAGGTCTTGGTTGTGTCCTCATGCAAAGAGGTCAAGTCATCGCTTACGCATCAAGGCAACTTAAGGTCAACGAGAAGAACTACATGACTCATGATCTCGAACTTGGTGCCGTTGTTTTCGCTCTCAAAATCTGGAGACATTACCTTTATGGTACGAAATGTGTGGTTTTTACCGATCATAAAAGCCTTCAACACATTTTTGACCAAAAAGATCTCAATATGAGACAACGACGATGGGCCAAATTACTTAGTGATTACGATTGCGAAATCGTTACCATCCCGGTAAAGCGAATGTTGTCGCCGACGCCCTAAGTTGAAAGGTTAATGTTAAATCCGTTCTGCTTCTAAGCGTTGTCGTTCAAACCGATCTTCAAATTCGAATCTTCCAAGCTCAACGTACCTCCGTTGAAGAAGGTAACATGTACGACGAAATGTCATGTGGAGCCGAACTTCAACTCGAAACCAAACCCGATGGTCTTTTGTACTTTCTCAATCGTTTGTGGGTTCCAAATCGCAATGACCTTCGTACTTGTATACTCGACGAAGCTCACAATTCGCGGTATTCCGTTCATCCCGGTGCGGATAAGATGTATTTCGATCTCCGTGCTACCTTTTGGTGGCCGGGTATGAAAAAGGACGTAGCGTTATTCGTATCTAAATGTCTTACTTGCTCAAAAGTTAAAGCCGAACATCAAAGACCTTTTGGTCTACTCGAGCAACCACCGATTCCCGTTTGTAAATGGGAAGACATTGCTATAGACTTTATTACTAAATTACCCAACACCCAAAATGGCAACAATAGCATTTGGGTGATCATCGATCGTTTGACGAAATCTGCTCATTTCATTCCGATCCGCGAGAAATATTCTGTCGAGCAGCTTGCTCAAATCTATGTTCGAGAAATCGTGCGCCGACACGGTTTACCATTGACTATTATCTCTGACCGTGATGCTCATTATACCTCTCATTTTTGGCGTTCACTTCAAGAAGTTTTGGGAACACGTCTCGATCTTAGTACCGCTTATCATCCTCAAACGAACGGTCAATCCGAACGTACAATACAAATTCTCGAGGATATGCTACGAGCATGTGTTCTTGATTTCAGTGGGAATTGGAATTCTCACATTCTGTTCATTGAGTTTTCTTATAACAATAGCTACCATTCGAGCATTGAGATGGCTCCTTTCGAAGCTCTTTACGGTCGTAAATGTCGTTCTCCGATTAGTTGGAACAAAGTCGGCGAAGCTTAAATCACGGGACCCGAAATGGTTCAAGAAGCCACCGACGTTATTGATCGAATCCGTAAGAACCTCCTAGCCGCTAGAAGTCGTCAAAAGAGTTACGCCGACAAACGGCGAAAACCGATCGAATTTAATGTTGGCGATCTTGTCCTTCTAAAAGTATCTCCTTGGAAGGGGGTAGCCCGTTTCGGTAAGAAGGGTAAACTAGCTCCTCGTTTCGTTGGTCCTTTTAAAATCCTTGAGCGTGTGGGAAAAGTAGCTTATCGACTCGAACTACCGGAAGAACTTACCGGTGTTCATCCGACATTTCATGTTTCAAATTTTAAAAAGTGCTTAGCCGAGGGTAATCTCCATATACCTCTCGACGAAGTACATGTCGATGAGTCGATGGTCTAGGTTGAACGACCCGTTGAGATCATGGATCGCAACAAGAAGAGAACCAAGCGTAGCCGTATTCGGTTAGTCAAAGTTCGATGGGAACCATGGCGCGGCGCGGAATTCACTTGGGAGCGAGAAGACAAAATGAAAGAGAAGTATCAACATTTTTTCGCAGCATCGTCTTCGTATTAATTTCGGGACAAAATTTCCTAATGTAGGGGATACTGTGACATTCGTCAATTTCGGGTCTTGTTTGTATTCGTTTTTGTATTTGTTTATTATGTAAACCGACCCGATTTGTAAACCGAAGCTTATGTTATATTCAAAATGATGGATTTATGTTACAATATTGTTTCACACTTGTTGGGTCTTGAAAACATCCTACCTTTATTTTTATTTTTATTTATTTATTTATTTTTTTTTTGTTTTGTGTTTTTGTCTTGATCCATTTTGCATGAAAACTCTTGTGTCTCACACCCATATTTGACCACCAACATTACCTTATACATACACCACCTTTCCTCTTCATTTTCCCTTGCTACAACTCCAGAAAAAAAAAAACCCTCTCAAACATCAAAGATTCAAGGTTATCTTCTTAAGTGTTCTTGAAGGTTTAGTCTTTCATCTTAATTAGTTTATGTAGCCTTATTAATACTTGTTTATGGTTGTGCAACATATATATAATATACACCCATTGTGTACCTTTGGTAGTTACTTCTCCGATTCCGGTCGGTGAGGTTTCGGACCTCATAAGGCAAGGCTTCATGGAGGACTTCGTGTCCTTGATATATATACATCTATATAACTTGTTCATACATATTAATCTTGCTTATTTTAGTTTGTTGGTCATGTTTACAAGTTCCATGGTTATGGGTTTTTAAGAGTCTATGCTTCGGTTTAACCGTAAATAGCTCTAAACCGTAAACCGAACTTTGTTACTAGTTTTGTTAAATAATTGTTTAAACATACTTATTGTTAGATCTAAGTTTCTAAAATCATTTTTACAAATTCTATGGTTATGGGTTTGTAGAATCTTACCTCGGTCTTAACCCGAAACACGATCCGAACCAAAAACCGAACTTTTGTTTAAAGACTTTATTGTTAACTTTTGGCTGTAAAACTTAAAGTATTTTTTTTATTTTAAGTTCTTTAGTGTTTGGACATGTGGAAACCAAACCGATTCTTACTCGCTTAAGACACACAAGTGTGTTTTTTTTAGCCATCAAGACTTGTATATTTCTTTAAAAATAGTTACAAATTGATTTTTAAATATTTTCTTAAGTACTTGGAAATGTTGGATCCAAGTTGATCTCATAACAAAGTTTGGACCGACAAAACCGAACACTCGCTTAACGTGCGTTGTTAGTTCTAAAACAATGGAACTACATACTTGGTTAAGTCTTATTAAATTTTATTGAGTTATCTCATAACATTCAATATTTTGGAAAGTTGACTTTGGGTTTGACCAATTATCAAGACCCGAACCGACAACCCGAACACTCGATAAAAAAAACTCGTTTTAGTATCTTTATTCCAAAGGGATTTGCATTCTTGCATTTTATCCACCTTATTACTTAACATAGGTTGAGTAAATATTAAGGTTAGATACTTTAACCCGGTTTCGAGCAAACTTACATTTTTAAAGGGTTATTATTATAAATTCTTAAATAGTTAAATTTTAAAACCTTGAACTTTAATTATTTACATTTCTCAACATTTATTTTGTTTAAAGACCTTCAAGACAACCTTTCTAAATTCAAGACTTCTTTTCTTTTTAGGCATCGTGCATTAAACTCGTCGTTCCGACAAATCTCCAAATTATCATCTTTCAAGTTTACTACTTGAAGGTGAGTACTTCATACCCCATTTTCCATCTTTTATTTTGGGGGTGACATTTCATACTTATTCAACAAAATGCTTTATATTTGAATCTTAAACCACAAACGTAGTTGCATACTTTACCTAAATAATTGCTCGATTTGGTGTTCTATGCCTATATGCCTATGTGTTTATCGCTTTTGGTTGGTGGAACTATAAAATCCTAGACTATTTGGCATCCCCTTATAGCAAGGTGTCGTTAACGTAACGCAATTAACGATAACTATAAAATCCTAGACTATTTGGCATCCCTTTATAGCTAGGTGTCGCTAATGTGTTTAGCGATATCTATTTATCCAAATTACCACTTTTATTTATCGTTTCGTATGCAAGTTTTGTGGCTATCTTTATTATATACTAATATGATTAAACTTATGAATTGCTCACCAATCTTTGTGTTGACGAACTTTATTTTTTGAAATGTTGCAGGTTTGCATCTTGGTTGATTTATGATTGTGAAGAAAACGACATCAAAGACCTTAGGATATTAGTAAAAATGAACAATATCAAATTTGCCATATTTTGTGATATCTTGTTTATGGTTATTTTATGGATAATTGTTATGTGACATTTTCGATGTTGTGAAATGAAATGAGTTTATTAAATACTGTCACTTTAATTAGTGTCATGTGCTTATGGACAATCGTTACACCTCGGCATGTTCCGCCGCCCTTGGTCGAGGTGTGACACTTCCTATTAAGAAACCCAAGAATAAAAAGTAATTACGAATGAAACAAAAATGGTTCAATGGTCCTCATAAGCAAAATCGTGTTGTAAAGTCCCCATGAATATGTAAAAATTAGTGTTGTAAAAGTAGGTCAAGATGACCAAGTAATGGTTACAGGGTATGGTGCAGACGCGGCTCTTTTTAACTATGCCTAGTTACTTGAAATTAATCAAAAGTGGTCAACCAAAGTTAGAATCAAATCTGTTCGGTCAACTAGGGCTGATTTTCACTTAACACTAAAGAACGAATATAATTTTTTTTAAACAATTATTATCAACTTTAAGAATACTTATGTATTTAAAGATGTATCTTTTTATTTATATTGATATTCATGTATTTTGTTTTGAATATTAGTAAACTTATGTTATCCCAAAAATTTAATCTTCATAATTTCTCATGTTCAAATACCCCCGAGTACTCTCCGTCTAGAACGAGTACTCGCAACTCTCAGTCAACATATTTGAGAGCGTCTAGCTACTTCTGAAATCATAGTCAAAATAATGCCATGAAGGCATGAGTCAACTCTTTCTTCCTTCTATAATGCCCATATGAAACTTGCCAAGAAATATTTAACCACTTAAAAAAGTATAGCCACATTAAAAAGGTACTTTGCTTCCTCCAAACAACGTTTCAACCTCTTCAGTGCAGATGGGACACAAAAAATAAGGCACGTTAACCCCCCCTATCTACCTAACTTGGACTATTTGCCAACCCAAATTGTTCACTTTGATCGTGACATATATGTTGATTATATAAATTCCAGTTTTAGTGTTTTTCTCTCAGATTAAACATTAATGAGTATGGTGTGTTTAAGTTCTGAATTAAAGATGGCTAATGCAATATTTGTAGTCAAATACTTGTGTAATGGTTAATGCTCCTACAAGCCACATATGATATTATCGTAGAAATGCTCTTGCCACTTCACACCCTATAATGTCCGTGGGGTTGGCATCTATCTACTATAATAAAAGAATACTACTGTATGCCACTTATCACTCTCTCAGCCATTTTCATCATTTTTAACCCGTTTTCACTATATGGTTCTTTCTTGGATTCCGCATGGTAATTAACCAACCCAGATATTAACCCGTTTTGTTTTCATTCAACACAATCGTTCATGAGCCCTCACCGATTAGAAACCCTAGGCCATCTCCATTGTCATTCTTGTAGAAATTGATTGCTATTTGTCTTCTTCATTCTCTGGTTACACATGCGAGACGGTTCTTCTTCACAATTCCAAATTTATAAACCCTCTAACAAGCTACTTAGCTAAATCTCATCGGCGCCGTCAACCACTGTGTTGTCGGCTACAACAACACGGAGCGATCTTAGAAATCTCGCCGGTCTCGTCAATCTGGCCCCACCTTTTTTTCAATCTCATAGCCCTTCTCACCTTTTTCTGAACACATTTCAATATATGGTCCTTATCTTTTGTCACACCCCAACCTAAGGCGGAAATGTCGGGGCGTGATCCGACTGCTCACAGCTCGAAGATACTATCATAAATATAAATGACAATATCTAATTTATTATTTTATTCAAATAATACATACAAAAATCAAATACAACAAAACAATTCAAATAAATAAATACAATCATTTAAATTCATGTTTGTCTTCAATATAACCCTAAGGTCTTTCTAAGTGCTCATCCTTCAACTCAGGCAACCTGCATATGCGTAGAAAATGTAGTTTTGTCAACAACACATGTTGAGTGAGTTTACCACCAGTTTTGCAATAAAATAAGGATTATATAATAAATATGATATAGTATGATAAACAAACAAAACGTAATAATACGGTAATGAAATCAAACCATGAACAAATAAGTTGTCGATTAAACCATTGCCAAGCAAATCGGGCGCCGGTAAATCAACCATGAGCAAATGATGAGAATAAAACCGTTGCCAAGCGAATCGGGCGATGGTCAATAGTATGAGAACCCTCTCCAAGGGGATATGTCAAGCAATTGCATACAAAGACAAATAAGCACATAACAAGTATATTTGATTCAATCACTCACAATTACACGTTTGCTATTTTTTTATATAGATATATATATATTGTAGGGCTGTCACTTTTACCCGAAACCCGAAACCAAACCCGAAAAAACCCGCACCCGAACCCGAATTAACCCGACCCAAAAAACTCGAACCTGAGAAAAGACTAACCCGAACCCGAACCGAAGTAATTCGGGTTGGTTCTCGGGTTTGATTTATAAGTTTCGGATCAACCCGAAAAACCCGAATAAACTTTTAGTTTTGAAATTAAATATATTTTTAGGTATAATAGGCTTTGTGTTAGTCACTAAAGTTATCAGGATCTGAACCTAATCGACTTTTGTTATTCCAACTATTATGGATCGATTTTTTATTGTTAATTTATATTCTCTGTTTATTACTAATTGCAACAGTAATCGAACAACCAAATCACGTATGATTGAAGACGATTATGGTTCGAGTTAATCACTTAGTTTTACTCTTCTTTTGGATTGTTTATAACTTTGTCAAGTTATGTTGATTTATTATTTGATTATTTGCGTTACGAGCAAATAAGAATGTGTTGTTTTGATTTTGGCATTGAAGTTTTTTAAGTTTTTTGTTTCATTTTTTAGGATACTCGAAACCCGATTAACCCAACTCGAAAAAACCCGAACTCGAAAAACCCATGGGAGATTTGGGTTGGGTTTCGAGTTAAGATTTAAAACATTGAAACCCAAATAACCCGACCCGAAAAACCCGAAACCCGAAAAACAAACTCGAAGAACACCCCTAATATATAGTATGGTATACGCATATGTCCCCAAAACGTTTGTGAAAATCGAGTAAAATGGGAGAATGATAAAACTCACCTGATCGAATAAGCCAAACGAGAATGAATATGTCAATAAAGTGGAAATCACACTCTTCGAGAATTATAGAGAAGAATCCTAATTAAATTACATTGAATGATTATAAATGATGCAATACGTATAACGAATTTAGGATTTCGACATGATTTGAGTTATATTTATGGTTGGGTACGTTATGGATTGAACGATTGATCTCTACGGATTATTGTTATCATTTTAATTGTAAATATCATTGTTTGTTATAAAAATCGGGTTTACAAATAATTAGTTTAAATAAGTATGAGTTGTGACCTACTATAATAATAAACTTTTAAATATATAATTATCATAAAATTTATATTTTAGAATCCTTAACGAAACCAATGGTAAAAACATAATTAATACGTCCAACGCATTTAATACATTTATTATAGTTTTGTTTAAAAGGAAAATACATATACATATACACACATACATATATATATATATATATATATAATAAATATGAGCAATTTTACAAAAACATTTTACGATGAGAAACATCACATTAGTGTCGGTTTTTAATAAAATAAGGATGATTTATTATTAATATATATATATATATATATTTATACACGAAAATTTGTAACGAAACTATTTCACACGAAACGTTTAACTTTATGAGGTCGGTCTAAATAAAATATTGCTTATTGAAAATTTAATATTAATTATAGTATATATACCATAAAAACAAGTTAGAACAACCCAAAAATAAAATTAACCAAAAAGTCAGGCCGGCCGGACTCGAACCCGCGACCTAATGGCCAGCTCAAGAGTTTAACACACACACACCGTGTGTCAGTTGGTTAGAACCTGTAAACGATTATTTATATACATAAACAAATCTAAACCCAATTTGATTATAAAACCTAGATCTGAAATCGAACAATCCATTGAATGTTTATTCAATTAAGGTTAGGGCTTATGATCAGCACATCAAGGTGAATTTAAACATACAATTTATTACCTGATTAAATAACTAGACACGGGTCAATTTGAAGTTAACATCGCCGACGAGAAACGATGATGAACAGGGTATAACGAGCTATCGTTAATCAAATTAAATACAGGGCTTCAGTTGGCGCTTGTCTGAGAAGGGTGCAGACGTGAAGAATTGAGTTATGATCAACCCTAGGATATATATTGGATTCTAGGTCAAGTCGATTCCTAGATATATAAATTATGAATTTGATTTGATCTTGTTTCTAAATTAATGGGGTTGGTTAGGTCGGTTATGGTAAGAACAATCATAAACACGATCTAATTTCAAGTTTATGACGAGAATTATGCTTCAAGTAAGATAAACGGGTCCTGGGTATGGTTAAACGGATCTTGATCATGGGTTAACGGGTTTAGGTTAATGTGTTATGCAGATTTTATATAGAAATTGCAATATAGTCCTTATAAGTAAGTTAGAGATGGGAACAATAAGGGTTAAAGTTTATGTTTGGGCTAAAAACGCACATTTTCCAAAGTTAAATATATATTAAATAAATATAATAAACCAAATATAAATCGTATAATATTTTCTCGATAAACGCGAAACTTTTTAGTGATAAATTTCCCGAACATAAAAAGGGTCGGGTAATAAGTATAAGGTCGTATGTGGAAAACCCAAGTTGTTACATCTTTAAAGCTATTTCAATATATAATTTCAAGTTTATTTTTATAAAATGTAAATCATAATCGATCCATTCATTAACATTAATTGTGAAATAAGAAAGTAAGGAAATTAAAGAAAATAAAGGTGCATCATTGTCAAATAAATTGTTTTTAAACTGCTATTCGAGTAGCGGTGCATGTTTTTTTTTTTGTAAGATAGTTTTCAAATTTGAATTTAAAAATTTTCTCATATGCATTTAAACTAAAAAAATGTGTAATTTTTCAATTGTTAATTGTAAAATATAAAATCAATTAAAATTTGTCATACACAGAATTTTAATGACAACAAATTTATCATAATGAATCAATTTCAAATTCTAAAGATTCTATGAATGATGATATCATCAAAGTTCAGGTAATCTGGTTTTTGGGATAATCATGTTTTTTAGAGAAACATGAGCAGATGATCTCCAATTATATCATATTATTAATGGATTAAAAGGTATGATATTTTATGTGTATAAATATTTTTTTTTGTTAGTTCATGGATATATTATCATTTATCTAGGATTGGTATGTATTTGAAAAACCTTATTTGTCACACGGACAACTATACGTGACTATATTAAGAGTTATAAGCAGACCTATATGTTATCTTAGCAATAGTTATAAGCAGACATGGACTAAAGATTTTGATTTTTGATAAACGGCGTATACCTACCAATACACTCACATATGTAGTGTACAAGGAAGTTTTAATTATTTGTAGAATATTTGTGTAATCTTAGTTGTATTTTCTGTAATTTTAATGTAAATTGTAATAGTATTAACAATATATGATCATTTTAGTGACTTTATTTCACTTAATGGTTAAAGTTTAATTTTTACATTAATAATTTATGTAATACACGGGTTTCAAACTAGTGTGTGTGTATATATATATATATATAAAAGATATGTGGACTTTATTTGTCCCTATAATGCCCCTTTAATATTCTATATTTACCGATGATGTTAATTACGTAGAGATATGATCATATGATTCTTTCACGTGAAATCCCTTCTCTTTTATTAATTACTACATAATGTAAGTTCGTCAAATTAATATATGTACATTAGTTGCCAACCTTATACATGTCGTCATTAGTCGGTAAGGTAAGGCGACAAACGAAGAAAAAAACAAAATAGCAAAAGCAAGCAACCCAAATAATATCGTGCTTTATGTCCTGTCTCGTACGTGTCCCACATAAAAGGAAAATAAGATATTTTGTTAAAGTGTGAGAGAAAATCAATTGTTCAAGCTATAATATATATTTAACTTCCAAGTGCAATTAGTTGTCGTGGGACTTTAAAAGGCGTGCCACCGGTATACAATCCACCTTACACAATTTTGAATCTTCTTTATGGTGATGTTGCCTATATTTCAGAGCGTGCACATAAACCGAAACTCGAACTTTAACACCACCTCAAGAGAAACCCCATGACCACCCCCAATAAAGTGGAAATGATTGTTCATGTTCCAAGTTGCAACTTAACAACGAGCATATATACCTACTTTAAATGTAGTTGTTAAAGATGATCTAAAAGGATATTTTCTTGTATTTATGTCACCTCAAATGTCTTTTCTTGGATCGGGTCATATTTTCAAGTTTGATTGCAGTGGTAATCACTTTCTACATAAATTCACAATACCGTTAGAATCGAATGTCGGAAAGTAGAGACATACCACTAGAATCGGATAGGCCGGAAAACAATCAAGGACGACTTGAATTTGATTGAGCCATGTGAATTATAAAATAGCAAGGTTGAATAAAAGACGAATATAGCAGTGATTTTTTATATAGATATTACAAATGTTTTATTTGTAGTGTTTAGCTATGGTTTTTGTTTTTGTTTTTGTTTTTTTTAAAGGCTTGTTGGAACCCTAGACGAATCGATAGTATAGGAGAGTTCAAGAGAATACTTTGTGAGAATGGTGATCAAGTAAGTATTAAGTGAAAAATGGTTGTTTTTATAATATCCCCTTACAACATTATCTTCCCCTCTATGTATAGATAAAATGAAGATGATCAAATATCCTATGTACATCAATTAATTTGATTCTTTGACCTTTCCCCACTGGTCCCTTTCCTTCACAGCCAAACCTTCAGTTTGCTCTCCTTTGTTCATCGTGCCATGCTCCAGATCTTGAGACATTCGTGTCTTGGGCCTCTCCCAAAGTCAGGTGTACAGTAAACTCGACAAATCTTCTATCCCTCCTTTTTCCTTCTCCAATGATCTTTTATCTTCGCCTTTGGGCTTTCTAGATTGGGCCGCTATCAACTCTTTTCACTTAGTGGGTCATGGGCCACCTCGGGAGTCCAATTCCGAGGTAGGCTCTTCAAGGCAAATTGTTAATGATCAACAAGACAACCGGTTAATAAAGGGCCGTGTTTGGGTCGATTCACAGTTCAAACTCATCATATTCGGTTGGCCTGTCATATGATGGTCATTACCCACTTACCCTAATTTAGTATGAAACAGCTTGCTAATACCCTGTGGCACCAAACCCACTTAAGTTCACTGTTTATGGTTTATCCAATCCCAACTGGAAATGAAAAGACACTACCCCAAGTGTAAACGAAAAGAGAGGAGTCAGGAAAGACTCGTTAACCAACAGAAGATCATGCTTCTTCGGTTTCAGTTATATCTCGTTCTAAAACTTAATAACACTAAACTGAATATGACTTGTTTCGACGTTTGCTATTGGATTTATGATCCAAATTAATTTTTAGAGATGGAAAATCAATATTTCGGTTTTGGTTCGTTTTAAGCTCAAAACCGTCTCATCCCGTGCACTTCTCTAGTAGATGTTATACACGGTTTTGGTTCCTTTTGCTTTTGACACTTTTGGTTTCCTCGCGCCTGAAGCTGTGGAGCTACTCACCCGTGTTCAGCGGGTCATGCATAGTAATGTTATGACTCCAAGATCAGCAAATATAGTTTTTAAAAGATTGGGTTTTGCGATTCAAAAAGGGGTAGCGGCGCAGCTTGTTGCCCGCTTGCCTTCTGTTTCGATGTAATCCAATAAACAATCATATATTATAGAAAAAAAACTAATATATATTTAAAGTTTTAAACTAGATTTAAGCCAAACAAGTTGTCAATTCTCAAAGAACGTTTCTTAAGCTTTGAGCCGGCCAGGTGCCCACACGACTTATGGACATGAATGCAACTGTAACCACGTAAGCTTATCATTCTAAATATCATAACAATACTATGTGGAGGCATGAACGAGCAATTACAAAGAAAAATCATAAAAATGTTTCATTTGAGCGGTGCAATTAATCAGTTGTTTTTCATTTGCTACGTCACTATATGTTACTCATATTCATAAATGAGCAACGGATCAAGCCAAAACACAAGCTCAACAAAACATGAAATGATATAAATAAATATATAGGTTGTGTTCGGTAAAACACTTCAACCCACGTACACATACATGCAATATGTTGTATCAGAGAAAATAAATTTTTAAGTTTGGGAAGACAAATTATAGGTAAAATAATATTTTTACACTTCATAGTTCATGCATATCTTCTTACAATAATCATCTACTGATGTGAGCAATAAACGACTGTAGCTGCAACCAAGAATCCCCATCTTCCTTCACCGATTTCCTTACACCGCCGCTGATCTCCACCACCCTTTTCCTTATCTCCCCCCCTCCTTCGTCGCCATCAACATCCTCACCGCCTTTTCGACATCTTCCGCCAACACCATCTCATCTCTCCGCTTCCAATCTCTAACCGTCACTCCGACTTGCAGAATATTGGTAATAAGCACTGAGTTTGTCGGCTGATCCGAATGCATGGGCCAAGCCACAATTGGCACACCCATTGATATACTCTCCATACATGAGTTCCATCCACAGTGACTCATGAACTCGCCTGTGGCCCTGTGGGCCAAGATTTCTAGCTGTGGGGCCCATTCTCGAACCACCAACCCTCTCCCTTTGATTCGTTCTTCGTAGCCTTTTGGTAACTCCACCGTAATGTATTCGTCAAAAACATCACCTTTATCGGCATCTCTTAGTGCCCATATGAACTTTTGCTTGCTAGTTTCTAACCCGATCGCGATCTCAGTGATTTGTTCTTTGGTGAGTGATGTTGTTGTTCCGAAAGAAACGAATATCACCGTATTTGGTTCTTGTGTATCAAGCCATTTAAGACACTTGTACCCTATAAGAAACATAAAATAATGGTTAAATGATATATCATTGTAGTCATATAAATATATAATAACATGCTGGTACTTTAGGTGTAGAAAATGAAGTTTTAATTTGTTCATACTTAAAAGTAATAATCAATCTTAACTTTTAAAGATTGATACACTGATAAACACCTGATTCCCTAAAGAAAGACCGATGCTTTCACTATTTTACTATCATAACCTACAAGACTAGTTAACCACCGCAAACTATGATTTATCTGATCTCTCGGATGTAGCAAAGGCAATAATTGGTTACCAAAAAAAAAAGTGATACCTTTCTCTCTTTTTGTTGTCCTTCTTATGTCTACGGGATTAAAAGGACCAAGAGCCCACAAGGTCTTGTTACGGTTTTTCTCTTCTTTTTCGAGTAGGTCTAACATCGGCTGCTCGATGATTCTACATGAGTTGTAGATGCGACCGGAGTTTAGTTTTGCGTAATCATGTTGCATAACCGTGAACTTCTTGAACTCGGCGGTGAAACAATCCTCAAATAATACTTCTGGATCAGTTATGTTGCAAAACTGTTTCCGAATAGTTGTCAAAGTGTACAACAATATCGTGAAAGCCGATACACTATGAAAAGTGTAGGATTCGGCGTTTGGGAGGGATACAAAGTCTTGGATGACTGAGCCCATGAGGGAGTCATGGATGATCACAAGGCGGCGTGTGGTGGCGGAGAGTTTGCGGAGGAGGGACGCCACCGGGTGGCGGAGTTGGGTGGTGGCTTCACATAAAGGTTGGAGGTGTGAAGGGAACTTAATGGTGGAATTAGGGTTTGGTTTTGGAGACACAAAGTTAGGTGTTTGTAGTTCATGGAAATGAATAGTGACAACCTTGAGTGGGTCCCACCCTTGTACCCGGAGTCTTGCTTGGCGGCAGTGGGTGGTGGTGCTGATGAAGTGCACGTGGATGTTGCGGTCGGAGACGAGGCGGGAGAGGTGGAGGAGTTGGTTCAAGTGGCCTTGTAATGGAAGTGGAACCATGACCATGGCTGCCGGAAAGGGTGGTGGCTCATTGTTTCTAGCATGGGCCATTTTAGTAACATGTGGAATAAGCGATGTGTCTTACGTGCTGTCTTTGGTTTGTAGGTTTTTTGTAATAACGTTTTATGCATTGTGATGCAATATTGAATATATTGGTGATGTGTGTTTGACCAAAATACGTTAGTTGTGGATATTAGTAACATGTTTTTATTCCTCTTTAAACATATCCCTTCTAGATAAGTTTTAGGTAATGGGTATACTCTAGCTAAGAGCATTTCTAACTCATATCCTATCATCTATTCATATATATATATCGTATAATTAAATAATATATTTAATTGTATAATTCTATCTTCTATTTAATAAAATAATATATTTATATCATTATCATTATAATTATAATGTATATATGTATGAACTTTCGGATGGACAAGAGTGAAATTGCACTAATTTCGACGTTGTTTTACTAATCTTGTGAAAATAACGTTAAAAGTGGTGGAATGTTAATCAGGCATCAGACATCATGTGGTGGCGTTGATAGCCGAAAGACAAGGATACATGCATCAATTGGCCGGTGTGCCGATGGTTGAGTGTTATGTGCCTTATGTCCAAGGCTTGGTGCAAAACTACTATCGAGCCGGGGGTTTCACCGGACGTGGCATCTCTATTCCTACGGGGTAGAGGTAAGGCTGTCTACATCTTACCCTGCTCAGACACTACCATAGCTTTGCTATTGGTGGGATTTACTGAGTTCGATGATGATGATGATTATCATAATCATTATCTTTTCTCTTTCCTCTACTCACAACAACTTTTAAAAAATATTAAAAAGTTTTACGGTATGAACAGTGAAACCCCAAAGTTAACTTTCCCGTATAATATTTTTCTCTACTCTACTCACAACAACTCATAATGATACCATACAATCTCCCTTGTATATATTTAGGGAGCGGGCTAGCATTCTCATCTCACCACTTATTTAAAAAAAAAATTACACTAAAGCTCATTACATTTTCTCTTTTCATTTTAATTAAATAATATTTTTTATACTTTTATCATCATCTTTTCTCTTTCGCTCGCTCACAACCACTTTCAAAAAATATTAAAAAAAAAATAGGGGCGAACGGTAAGTTTTCAAATATACAGAAAAATCACGCGTTTTCTAAAATATACAAAACTTTTCACTCAAAATCACTCTCTAAATTATAAAAACACCCCTTATATAAAATAGGGAGATGGATGAGAATGTTCTAACACTAAGTTAAGATCATATGACATTTTAAATATGCATTAAGTCACTCCACACCAGCGTTAAGTTTGTTAAAAAAATCCATAAATTATGTTTTTCACAGGTTAGAAAGAACAATATGTATTAATTACTAATTGATTTATTATTAATTATGGATCAAATCATTTCCTTTAGATGAGATGAAATGAAAGAGAGAAAAAATGAATGATGTGATATTTATATGGAGTTAAGAGGTGTTAGAGTATACCCCATGACCTTATAGGCAATTCAAATCATTTTATTCTTTTTCTTAAATATTTTTCACATTTCACCATTATTTATATTTTATCATTTTCTACGTTATCACCATTATTTATTTTTGTTTATAAAATTTCATAAATTCTTAAATATACTGAAACATTAAAAATTTTAAAATTTTCAATTTTCAATCATTTAAAAGCTGGCAAAAAGATTGTAAAACTTATAAATAAAACTAAAATAATTAAAAACTTTATTTCTTACATTAAAATTTGTAGTTTATATATGTAAATTGGCAAAACACCAAACTAATGGTTCATGTCTTGCTTTTATGGCATTGTTTATCAAGCGTTTTATATATGTGTTATATATATCATAATCAAGTTATAAGTTTAAACGGGTCAAAATAACACGTACTCATGTTAAGACATTAATTTAAATATCCAAATTATTCACTGAAAATTGGATATTTTGATGAAAGTGATCCAAACTCTCCCATGCAAGTTAAGTTAGTCACGTGAGAAGCATGCTGGGTTGGTCAAGTGCATGAAGTCTGGATAAAGTTGTTGGAATATTTCCAGTATTTGAATTTATTATTTGAATAAGTAGTCCTTATCTTTTGGGATGAATAAGTCTAGATGTTAGTTGGTAGATCCTATTTGTTAGCATGTTTATGTTAGTACTTTTCACTATTTAAGGTGATTGTGAGTCTTGTTTAATGTATGCAATTTACTACTATCAAATAAACAAAAAGTGTTCTTGGCCTCATCTGTTCTTTATTATCCAAGTTCTTATACCATCAGTGGTATTAGAGCCTTGTGCACAATCACTCTCTATTTCACAGCTCTTGTTTCCTTGCCCCTCCTAATGGCCGATCAAACCAGTAATTTGCCCACTGCCCCCACTTCAATCCCCGTGTTCAAGGGTGAAGGCTACGATCATTGGAGCATTCGATTGAAAACTATATTGAGATCTAGAGACTTGTGGGAGTTTGTGGAGAATGGAGTTGATGAAAGTGAGAAAGATGAAGGAAAGCTAAGAAATCTCGGAAAAATAGATGCTCATGCTATGGCCTTGATTCAACAGGCTGTATATGATCAACTATTTTCAAGGATTGCGTCAGCAAATTCAGCAAAGGAAAGTTGGGAAATTCTGAAAATGGAATTCTAAGGAGATAACCAAGTGAAGGCTGTCAAGTTGCAGGGGTTGAGACTTGAGTTCAAAAACTTAACCATGCGAGAAGGTGAACCGGTAGGCGATTACTTTTCTTGTGTGATGGCTATTGTGAGCCAAAAGAGTTCTTATGGTGAAGAAGTGGCGGATCAAGTAATTGTTGAAAAGATCCTTCAAAGTTTGACACCCAGATTTGACTTCATTGTTCCATCTATTGAAGTCTCTTTTGATTTGTCTCATCTCTCACCGGTAAAGTTAATGGGCTCCCTTCAATCCCAAGAAGAAAGACTAAACAGTAGACTCAATGATAAGGTGGAGAAGAATGAAGAACATGCTCTGCAGGTGATTCAAGAAAGCAATCGGCCAATATTTTCAAGTAGTCCCAGAGGAAGAGGGCGTGGCATGTATAGGGGCCGTGGTCGTGGACGAGGAAATGATAGAAGTAAGGTTCCTCAATGTTATGTCTGCAAGAAGTATGGGCATGTAGCAAAAGAATGTTGGTACAATGAAGATGTACATGTGAATGTAGCTACTGAAGTGGCAGATAAGGAAGGGGGAAGTGAAGAGCAACACTTGTTTATGGCATTCACACATGAAGTAAGTGAAACAAACAATCTGTGGTTTATAGATTTCGGATGTTCCAATCACATAACCGGTTCTAAAGAAAGTTTTACTAGTCTCAATGAAAAGTTCAAGTTGGAAGTCCAGTTGGGAAATAAAAAGAAACTGAATGTTGAAGGAACAGGGACGGTTCGAATTAACACTGGTTCTGGCACTCATAAGTTGCTCAGTGATTTTTATTATGTTCCTTCTTTGGAGTATAACATTTTGAGTGTTGGTCAACTCATGAAAAAAGGTTATTCTCTTCTATTTGAAGATGGAAAATGTATCATCAGGAACAACGGAGTAGATCTCATGAAGATTTTGGTGTCAAACAATAACATGTTTCTCCTTGATGCTACAAAGGCAGAGGCTTTCTCCTCTAACCCCACTACAGGCTCACACTTGTGGCATCTAAGATATGCTCACCTGAACTTTACTAGTCTTCGATCTCTCTATGTGCATCGCATGGTGAGTGGCTTACCCTCAATTAAAGGCTCAGGAGCATGTGAAGGCTGCATACTTGGCAAACAAACAAGGCAGTCCTTCTCTTCACATTCATGGAAAGCTATAAAGAAGCTTGAGCTCATCCATGCAGACCTTTGTGGCCCAATACAGGTACCAAGTCTTGGTCATAGCCTTTACTATCTGCTTTTTATTGATGATCTATGATGTGCGTCGGATATGCTTAAAAGAATGACCCTCATAACTAAGCTTTAATATTAAAACGAAAATCTTAAAACCACACACAACCGGTAAGTGTACCGATCGCAAGTAGTATAGACCTAGGAAGTCCGAGTATCGAACACGTGGAAACGTAAGACGCTAACGATTACTAACCCTAGACAAGACCTACCTTAGAATAATATTATATTGATTTTTGATTTCTTTTAACTTAACTGAACTAACCTAACTGACTGACAAAACTTACCAAAAATAGAAAACTTAACGGGGAACTAACTGTGTTAACTTAGGATGGAGAAAAAACGTCTACCTAGGTCTGAATCAAATTGTAGGCCTAACAAGCTAATGGATTGGATGACTTCAAGACACCGGTCCCTAAAGATGACACGACTAAGGATCGCTCGGGCTCACTGGATCACCTCTCGGTCTCACTCAACAAGCCTAAACTACTCAAAATCGCCTAAAACGACCAAATCGGGAAACAATTGTTAACGTGTTCTAATGATGGATCACCTCTCGGTCTCACCAACACTCGACCCTAATGGCAATGAATAATACACAACCAAGGATAGAGGAACAATTCAACTTAAACCAAAATAGATCAACTAGTCGCTTAAAACACCTAAACCTGACAAGAAACGAACTCGCTCTCGCGCAATTCTTATTCTAGCATGCAAAGGCAATGAGACAACCCTAACTTCTTATAACCTCTCAGTCTCAAAGAAGGTGTTTAACCGCTGTACTTAATCCAATAAATCATGCAACAAAACCCTACGGTTGTACCTACCGCAAACAAACCCAAAACACAAAGTATAGAATCAAACAATGCACCGATCAATCAACACAAAACTAATTAACCGAAACACGGGGTTTATGCAATGAATCACCAAAAGTTCCAGCCCTTAAACACAACCTATTTCATGTCTAAATCAAACTTTACATCAACAACTCAAGTCTATCAATCAAACAATCCAACAAGCTCATCAAACACTAACAATTATCATCATTCCTAGGTAGAACTAACAAGTTTAGCCGAGAATCATAATTGGACAGCAGCTCATACTCATTAAAATCACCATAAAACTCATATCAATCATCTTAAAAATCACCCAACAATCAATACTAATCAATAACAAGTCAATCCTTAAAGCAATTGCAAAACTAGTTAACAATTCAATAAGAAAATCAAAGTGTTGAACAATGTTTAAAGAGGAAGGATATATGATGTTTATGGCTGCTGTTGGCTGATGGAAACTGACGGAAAATCAATCCCCGAGGCTTGTTCTTCCTTCCCTAGCCGCCAAACCTTCAAACCCTAGCCGCTAAAAAACTTTTTCTCCTTCCCCTTGCTGTCCACCGCTGTGATCGGCAGTTAGATCATGGCTGCTAGGTTTTTTTTTATTTTTTATATCTCCATAATATTGTAAGACTTGGGCTTTTCCGACATGTAATGGGCCGGGCTTTGAGTTTTACTTGAAAACCATACCTGTTGCATAAAGTGGCACAAGTGGCATAAAGTGGCATAAGTGGCATCAATGGTTAAGCTGTAGGGGTAATTAATTGGCTAAACTGTAGGGATAATTAAGTGGTTGAGAAGTAGCGGGTTAGACAGTGGGCTAAGTGTCTTCGGACACGTATATGATGCATGTAGTGGTTGTATGATAAGTTGCTTGATTAACTAGAACTCACTCAGCATAGCTGACTTTTAGTATGCACGCAGGTGAGCTGATTATAGAGTTAGCATGAGGATGGCACATGGCCTGGATTGAACGGCTGGCATCTGAAAAAAGAAGGAAAGATGTTTTAAATATAAAGTTTTGTTTTATTGTATCAGAGAAGAGATTGAATGTTATGTAACGAATGCTTCAAGTAAACGTTTCCGCGAAAGTTTTAATTAACTCTGATTGCAAGAACTGTGTTTATGAGTAAATCCGACGCTAAAGTAAGGCTACCGGGTTCGGGGCCTTACAGTTGTAGCAACGGAAAATGAAGAGGAAATGTGGTGTATATATAGGGTAATGTTGGTGGTCAAATATGGGTGTGAGACACAAGAGTTTTCATGCAAAATGGATCAAGACAAAAACACAAAACAACAAAAAAAAAAATAAATAAATAAATAAAAATAAAAATAAAAATAGGATGTTTTCAAGACCCAACAAGTGTGAAACAATATTGTAACATAAATCCATCATTTTGATTATAACATAAGCTTCGGTTTACAAATCGGGTCGGTTTACATAATAAACAAATACAAAAACGAATACAAACAAGACCCGAAATTGACGAATGTCACAAATAGCAATAGAGATCCATTGTTTAAATAGAAAACACAGGCAACCAAAAACCAGTAATGGTTTTCAACAAGTCTGTAAGCAAATATAATTTAATCAAAACGTCAAAGTTCACACTGCAAGACTGCATTCTCCTCCGTTTCTAATAACCTGTCAACCTTTTGGACAACACTGTAAGTGACTCCTTCCAGAATTTTCTTTAGTAATGAAAAACAAATGATTAGGAACATCTGATATTGAGAGTGGATTTTGCTGAAACTTCAATCTCCAAACCCCCCCCCCCCACCCACCCACCCACCACAGTCTCATATACTAAACAGACAGTAAGCACGCACGATTGCACGAAGCAACATGTGTAAGGAAACCAAAGCATATTCATAAGTGAGTATTAAGGAACTTTATTTTTTAATATATATATATATATATATATATATATATATATGAGATGGATTATGCGAGAAGTCAAGTTACAGTGAGAAGTGCGAGAAATCAATCTGGGCCATTGATTATGTGTAATCAATGGATTAGAAAAGTTATGGCAAACTTGTAACTATTAAGATATTAATCTACCAATATTTTAATGAAGAATGGTAGTTTAGTATTTGCTTTGTAGACTTTTCAAAGTGAAACTTAAGCAATTAATAACATTTATTTATGATCATTACCAACTAATTGAAAGTTATCTATGAATTTTTTAATTGATGTTATTAATCAAACTAATGTTAAACAAATATAACTTTAATCAAATACTATAATATCTTCAATCATATTTCTTCAAATGCATTATATAATGCCTACACAAACTTAATTATGTATTGCATACACATGCATATTCATGTATAATGTACGTGGAATCACGAATGCGTATGTGAAAATTTTAAGATTGTAGGCTATTAACATGATTTGTTATTTATTATATGTAAAAAAATAAAAAAAATATTTTGTCCCGTGTAGGGCTTATATATGTACTATTTAGGTGGTATCACGAATGTGTATGTGAAATTTTACAAGTATAAGTTATTATCATTATCCGTTATTTATTTATTTATATATTGTTTAATGCAATAAAAAAAGTTTATTTTGTTTTATGTAGGTTCTTTTATGTATGGTGTAGGTTCATATATGTACTGTGTATATGGTATTTCGAATTGTGTATGTGTATTTTTTATTGTGTGTAGGTTCATTTATGTACTGTGTAGGTTCGCATATGTATTATGTATCTAGTATTTCGAATTGTGTATGTGTAATTTTTATCGTGCGTAGATTCATTTATATACTATGTAGGTTCATTATTGTGTAGGCTCATATATGTACTCTGCAGGTGATATTTCAAATGGTGTATGTGTAATTTTTATCGTGTGTAGGTTCATTTATGTATCGTGTAGGTTCATATACGCACTATGTAGGTGGTATTTCGAATTTTGTATGTGTAATTTTGTTCATGTGTATGCTCATTTATGTAGTGTGTAAATATATCGGTGCTATTAAAATTTAAGAGCCACTATCTGGATAAATATATGAGTATCAAATTACGAGAATAAAAAAAATAATATTGATAAACAACAATATTGAATATGATAAAATTAAAAAACAAGAATTTCTTGTAACTTCTCCATACATTATGACCTACCAAATATGAAAAAATGTTCATTTTACTATAATACCCTTGTCATTAAATAAATAATAAAATAAAAGAAAAAATGTGGTTGGTTAGATTTATTTCTCGCACTTCTCGCAATAAGAAACACTTCTGAAATGAACCAAATCATATATATATATATACAAGATTTTATCCTCCGTATTACGAAGGTTGTTTTGTATTTTTTTCTTTTTTAATATTTATTTTTTGGATTTTAATTTTCTTTATTGTAAAAAAGTTAATAATATACTTAGGGTTTGATAATTAAAGAGTTTCACAAATAAATGATATGTTATAACCTGTTTAAAAGCTATATGGATTTGGTGACCCATGACCCGCTTATTTTTTTTACTATAAAATTGTTTCTTAATTATAAATAATATCTTTTTTTTAAAATCGGATATTAATTTTTAGTATATCCCTATTTTGTAGGATTTTCATATCAAATATTTGGTAAGTTTAATTTTTAATTTAATGAGATGTTATAACCCGTTTAAGAGATATCTGGGTTTGGTGAAACCTATACCCGTGAATTCGGGTCAAATGCATGAGAGGCCTCCATTTACAAATAAAGCAATCTGATGGCTTGAGAGAATGGTTGTTTTACATTTTTTGTTTTTTAATATTTATTTTTTGGATTTTAATTTTCTTTATTGTAAGAAAGTTAATAATATACTTGGGGTTTGATGATGAAAGGGTTTCATAAATAAATGATATTTTATAACCCGTTTAAAAGCTATCTGGATCTGGTGATCCATGACCCGCTTATGTTTTTTACTATAAAATTGTTTATTAATTATAAATAATATTTTTTTCTTTTTAAATTGGATATTAAATTTTAGTATATCCTATTTTATAGGATTTTCATATCAAATAATTGGTAAGATTAATTTTTAATTTAATGAGATGTTATAACCCGTTTAAGAGCTATCTGGTTTTGATAAGACCCATACCCATGAATTTGGGTTAAATCAATGAGAGGCCTCCATTTAAAAATCAGGCAATCTGGTGGCTTCCATAAAAGGAGGGAGCGACCACATCGCGACACATAGGATTTTAGGGGTTTCATTTATATATATATATATATATATATATATATATAGCGGTTGGTTCTAGTGAAAACTCCTCTTAAAGAGAAAACTTAAAAACTCCTAAAAACTTCTAAAAAACTATTTTTAAAAAAAATTTTGAAT
The DNA here is from genome assembly GCF_021521415.1 of Bidens hawaiensis. Classification (NCBI taxonomy): domain Eukaryota; kingdom Viridiplantae; phylum Streptophyta; class Magnoliopsida; order Asterales; family Asteraceae; genus Bidens; species Bidens hawaiensis. The sequence goes on from NW_027491347.1 coordinate 1,548,352, forward strand.
TTTCTTTTTTTTCCATTATTCTTATATGTTGTTATTGGTTCTAAAAAAAAAAAAACTTGTCGGTAACCTCGTCGGTATAGTGCGCATGTGTAATAGTGTGCATTGCATATATGCAAAAGTGTTTGTATACTATTGCACATATTTGATACACACCATTGTATATATATGCAATATAAGACTAATACACACATCGAATACACATTAGTACGTATGTGTAATACAACATTAACGCACATTTGCACCACATTGACTTTTATTTTATTTTATTTTTTTCCATAAAATACAACACTACTACACATATATAATACACAAATATTGAATATATGCAATAAAACACTATTAAACTCAAAAATACATAGTAATACACATGTGTAATACAACGGTATCGCACAGTAATACGTATGTGCATTACAGCGGAATTTTGAAAATATTTTTTTATTTTTAATTAAAAATAATTGTTTAGGAGTTTTTAAGTTTTATCTCTAAAGGTGAGTTTTCTCTTGATCCTCTCCATATATATATATATATATATAGGAGATGGATCAAATACAAATAAAAAATCCGTACTAAACATACAAATTGAACAAACCCACCACACCACATCTCCATCTTCTTCCTCATTCAACCACCAAACCCTATCTCCATCTTCTTCCTCATTCACTACAAAATCACCGCACTTCATCACTCCACCGTCACCTATCCTTCAATCAAGGCTTCGTTGCCTCGCTGCCGACACCAACCACATCTCCCGTGTCTACAACTGCGACAAATCCGGCGAGACTTTGACTCGGGTGGCAGCATCGCAGTCGTTTTCTGCTGCGACATACTCGCTCAAATTAGCGACGGCTGACCACCAAAGCCGATGTGTCATTCCGATCGGAAGTTAAATCCCTACATCTCTGGCAATACCGGATTATTGTGATGATGTTAGAGAAGAATCAGATGACATATGTTTACATTTTCGCCAATTTGAAGCTTTTTATAGCATATTGAAACAAAAAAGTGTGTGATTTGCCAATCGATTTGTAGTTACAGGTTTTTGAAGCAGACAATTTGAGAAAGAAGAAGAAGCAGATTCAATAATTACTCTACTAATAAAATAATTACTCTAGTTGAAACAAGTAGAGTAATAAAATTACTCTATATATTTTACATATAGAGTAATATACTCTATTTGTAAACTGTATATAGTAATTAAATTACACTACAAACATGATTTTCACTTATTTACAAAAATGTCACCGCCTTTAATTTGTTCTAGTTCGTATGCTTCGCACCATTTTTCTATTTGTATGATATCTTTACCCTATATATATATATATATATATAAATTAATGTTATCTTTTCCAAGCAACAAAACCTATATTTCCTAAGATAATATAATCACAACTAGTGGGATTCCAGTAAGTGCTTATAAAAAAAAAGATCACTAGTCTAACCAATTATACATACTAATATATATGCATTGTTTCATTGACGACTCACGCGTATATTTTTACAATTTGAGAGACTTAACATACGTGATTTTTATATTTAGAATATGAAAGAACACATAGTCGTATTTAGTTGTAAGAAATCTTTTAAATTATGAAATATTAAAATGTTTTATTATGATCACAAAATTTGGACAAGTCACTTGCATAAAATCTTCTAAATGCATGATCGCCACCGCTTAAGGTTTTGATAAGATCAAGACCCGTGAGCCTGATTCTAGTCAGGCTATTTCTTCACATAATTATTTGGTAGACAGTTTGCTTCCTTGAACAAACCAGTAAGTTTCTTCATCGTCTGTGATAAAATATCATTTTTGTCAACCTCTTGCTTCTACTTTTGGGCCTCTTTTGCGGCAACAGCCTTGCTGTCTTGAAAATCCGCTTTTTATTCATTGATGTGTCATTTAGTTTCGACGACACTAAATATATTTTGTCACAAGGAAGGTGGGGCTGAAATGTATTTTTATGTACAATTTTTATCTTTGTTGTTTAATTATCACATATCATCATCACTCTATAACTTTTTAACTGGCGTATAGAGTCCAGGACACAATTTATGTGTGTATAACTATAAATGCTCAAATGTACCTATACTATTAAAATAAAACAATTCTTTCACATGTTATTCAACTAGAGTAGCTAACTAGAATATCAACTAATACTATCATCATTTATAAAATTACTAACAAAGTTACAGATATAACTTTAAATGTTGTATTAAATTAGGTTTTAGATATTTACGAATTATAAAAGTTTATTTATCTTTAGCTTTATGAATCCATAAGGTACAAGGTTTGTTATTATCTATATTATTAAATTTAACTTTTTATTTTATTTTTTTAACCACTCGTGTGATACACGGGCTATATTTTAGTTTTATGAATCCTTAAGGTATATTATTAAATTTAACTTTTTGTTATATTTTTTTAACCACTCATTAATACACGGGCTATATCCTAGTTCTAGTATAATTTATCGATGTCAAAGAAAAAATATTACATTTCCAACTATCAATATAAAGTAAATTAAGGCTAAAAGAAAGAAACGAAATTTACCGTATTTTTCGAGACCACCTGTTCCAACAAAGAGAAGAAACGCCATGGTATCTTATAACAAGAGAATCCCCCACTCAACGATACTATCATGGCGTGATGACATAGATATAACATGTATACTGCAAGTTGTTACTATGATTAAAAAATGTATGTCATTTCACACATCCACAAACAAACAAAATAAAATTGGGACGTAACTTAGAGCATTCTCATCTAACCCTTCATTTAATATGAGGTGTGTTTTTATAATTTAGAGAGTGATTCAGGGTGTTGTGAGTGAAGAGTTTTTATATTTTAGAAAAAGTAGTGATTTTTCTGTATATTTGAAAAGTTACTGTTCATCCCCTATAATATTTTAATATATTTTGAGAGTGGTTGTGAGTGAAGGAAAGAGAAAAAGTAGTGATATAAGGTATAAAACGTATTATTTAATTGAAATAAAAAGAGAAAATATAGTGAGTTTTAGTGTAATTTTTGGTTTAGAGATAAGGAATGGAATGAGAATGCTCTTAGAAGTGAAAGTTGAAATATATCTTATATGATTATCGATTAAAAAGGATAACTTTTAATCCAAACACGGTACTTTGTAAAAAATAAATAATAGTAACTTACAGTTCCTCTGATTTTTATAGAAAAAACTTTCATTTTGTGTTTTATATGTCATTTTAGTAATATGTTTATTATTATTTGTTTGTTTTTGGCTTTAGAAATGCAACCTTAGCGGTAAAATTGTCAAATTATCTATTACATAATTGAGAACGCGATTTTATGGTCCTGTTTTTTTACTCGTCCCAGGCCACAAAATTTTATGGGGTTCTTGGAGACGGCCTGAACTCACAAAATGATTTTTAAACTATAACTACAAAAGTGTGTACACATCTTGGTGCTCGGATTTTTAGCAACATAGAATTATGTTTTCGTGTGGAGTCGTTTTCATTAAGTTTCCTACGGGGTTTCAAAAGCTAATTACAAAAGGTTTGAAGAATCAAATTCAAAACCGACTAAAATCACTAAAGTTCTTATAAAGAACTAAAAAGAGAGAACTGCGGTTTTCATCCTTGTGCTTTGACCAAATCTATGGTTTTAGTCCAATAGTTTCAAAATTTGTGGCTTTCGTCTAATAGTTTTGTTTTCACTTGCAATTAAACCGACCCAACCAACCTAGTAACCTTTGGTCGTTAAACTCATCAGCGTGTCCCTAGCGTGACAGATAGTTTTGTCCTTAATTGGTTATGTAATAGTTACGCCCATTCATCTAATGTGTCATGATCGAAAAGGCCACCACAGATGAATCATAATCCTCGTTTGTTCGTGTAGGACTGTAGGGTTTGTGGAAGACGAAGTAAAAACGATGAAAATGGTATTTAGGAATTAGGGCTGGGTTTATTTGGGGAGAAAAAAAGGAAAAAATTGCCCCCTATGTGAGGGGCACACTGATGGGTTTAACAACCATAGTTGATGGGTTAGTTGGGTCGGGTTTAGTTGCAAATAAAAACAAAACTATTGGATGAAGTCCATAAATTTAAAACTATTGAACAAAACGAGATATTTGATCAAATCACAAAAACGAAAGCCACCGTTCTCCCAACTAAAAATCTAAAAAGGGATCCGAAAAGTGAAAATATATGTGTGTAAAATCTAAAAATCTGCATTTATATCCATAACTAAAAGGGACCCGAAAAGTGAAAAAATAAAAACATGCATAATCGCTTAATATAGCACCATTATAACATTAAAATAGTGTACTTTTGATTTTAATATAAAATTTCATGATATATTTCTTAACAATTAACATTTAGTTTTCTTTCTAAAGTCGAGAACTTCTCGTTTATATCATAAATTTGAAGGAAAAAAAAAGGTAGATATCACAAACAAAGTTAACGTTTAGTTTCCTATCTAAAATCGTAGAAAAGAGAATCAACAAAAAAAAATATCTATTTCAACATTATTAATTGTCACAAACAAAATGCCTTTTTCCAGGTTAAGAGACATGCAAGAGTGTAAACACAACTGTTACATAAAGCATATCATTTGGTGTGATGACAAAGGTGATAGACTTTTAAAAAGAAGATTGGGAGTTTGATTGAGGTGACTATAAATATTAATTTGGCTGTTAAAAGTTTCAAATCAAGAAGGCGATGGATCAAGGGTCTCCGGCAAAATATTCGGGATTTTACTTAAGTACGACAGGGATATTTGAAAAGAAAAGACAAATTGGTTGTTATACTTCAACATCAAAGAGAGCCTGAAGTTGTGCTTCACTGAAATGTCGAGACTTTCCCATAAGCATTTTGAAAAAAAAAAGTATAAATCCTATTTTATTTTACCATATTAATAAAAAAATGTTGAAACTTATGTGTTAAGCCTACATTACTTCTAATTATTAATCTCTTATCTCATTCATTTTAGTTATCCATTAGTCAAAACCATTTTGTCAATTGAGTTATAACATAATGCGGATTTTATTCATTATTGATTTAAATATCATTTTCATACCTGAATTTTGACCAACTACGCAGCTTTAATATCTTTTTTAAATGTCTTGGAAATTAACATCTGGTGTTTCCAAAATCATGCTATTTTAGTACTTTTTGTTAACACAATTTGTTTTTTCCATTAAGTCATAGATAAAATAATATCTTTTTATTTCTCATTTACTTAACTCTGTGCTAAAAAATAAGTGAGACGAACCACTTTTTTACTAACAAAAAAGTGAACGAACTGAACTACTTTGTTAAAAAAAAATTGTTCGGTTCGTTTATTTTTACAAAAAAAGTGGTTCAATTCATTTATTTTTGTTTAAAAAAATGGTTCGTTTTGTTTGTTTTTTTAAGTAGTTCGATTCGTTCATTTTTGTTAAAAAAAATGTGGTTCGGTTTGTTTATTTTTGTTAACAAAGTAGCTCGGTTCGTTTAGTTTTGTTAAAAAAAAATAGTTCGACTCATTTATTTTTACCACAAGGTTAAGTAAATGAGAAATAAAAAAAAATATACCATTTTATCCCTGACTTGACGGAAAAAGCAAACGAGGTTAACGAAAAATACTAAAATAACATGATTTTGAAAACGTTAGGTATTGATTTGCAAGAAATTTAAAAAAGTACTAAAGTTCAGTAGTTAAAGGTAACATCGCGAGTCCCTTTTATGTTTAGCAGTTGAAGAACAATTTTGTAATCATTTTTAACTTATGGTGGCTATTAATAATTTTCGACATATGTTTTTCTATTCAACTGATTTTCAATAATGTTGGAAATTCCGATTATGGTTCATATATGGTTTTTGATTTCTATGTCCGTTTGTTATTGGAAGGTTTCAGATATGATTTTTGGTTTTCCTAATTCCAAAATTCCATCAACCACCAACCAAACATAACTTTTAACGGAATATTTTCCAATTCCAGTGTCAATTCTCTTTAATTTCACAAACCAAACAGGCCCTTAAAAATTAGAATGAATCAGGGTTTCATCTCTTAATAGCTGGTGTGGTATATAAAATAAAAATTATAAAAAATATTGAATTCAATGTATTGAGAATGAATCAGGGCTTCATACTTTCATCTCTTAATAGCTGGTATGGGCCGTATGGCATATAAGGTGTTTGAAAAAGTTAAACTTTGTGAGTGTATAAGTCATAAGCTACAACTATGTAACTTATAACTTGACTTATATAAGTCATAAGGAGGTAAAATAAGGAATCCCAAACACCCCCTAAATCAATTTCGTGTTTGTGGCTTGAAAATAGAGGTAGACTTTAAGAGAGTGATGATCGGAGTATGCGGTGTTCCTTTAAACAATGCAGCTAAGAAAATAGGCAGCTTTCTTTCACGAGAGAGTAGATTAATTTGGTAGCCTCTTAATACTTCCATTAAGAGGCTATATTTGAATCAGTCATCATTAAGTGTGCTTGGATAAAAACTTTACCTTTATTCTCCATTCACATGTGTTCATAACTCACAGTCTACCACTCGCACATCACATCCTCAACCCAACACCACGAATCATCACCACATCGGTGTACTCAACACTAACTTATCATTTATTTACTAACTCAGAGTCTCATTACCATTAAAGTCTGTTACTGACTGAGCACTTACCCGTGCAAAGGCTGCCAAGTAGCCTCTATGGCAACTGTGTCTTTTATAACCGTATAAATGTCTTTATATATATGTTGTTATTTTAAGGACTACAAATTTCCTAAATCAGTTTTACAACATGGATGAAACATTTATAGTATGAATCAAATGAAATAACATAACTTGTTCTCTAGATCTTCATTTGTCACGTTAGAGAATGTTGATAGCAACTTTGTTTTCTAGAGAAACGTTCATGCACCTTTACAACTTTTACTTGCATCACATACAAAAATCTCTATTATTGCTTCATCAATGTGACAAGAACCATATTTTATCGTAGCATGCGAGTACTTAGTTACTTATACAATAAATACTTACCGGTTGTAAATAATCGTAACATAATATCATCAAAAACAATGAATCTTTATCCATTATGTAATTGAATTCAAATACAAATTGCACTACCTTCTCAAATATAAAAGACATCAGAAATAAAAATAAAATAAAAATACAGACTTTATTTTGCTATAATGCCTTAAATCTTGAAGGAGGCAAAGAATGACTCTTAAAACTCCAAGATGAAATAACAAAAAGACCACATACTAAATACAATAATAATATCATACCACAATCAAGAATATGACTATCTTATCAGGCAGATTAAATAATGGTGTTATTAGTATGTTGATAATGGTGGTGTTTAGTTTATTACTTGGTGTGTGGTTTTGATTTCTAGAAGAGGTCAACTTTTTTCTTGGTTATATCTTGCTTCCATTTTGGTAACTTGTAAAACTCCTCTCTTGTCATCCCAAGATAAGACTCAAATTCTTCAGTTGAAAGATAAACCTAAAACATTTGAAAAATGGATTAAAGATAAATTATTAGAGAAAATCACTAAACTGACTAAAGTCAATGAAAGTCAAGTTTTATAGGAGCTAGTTAACATGTATATTTTGGTGATATTTTGACCTGAACCCGTTTCAACCCGCATATTATTTATCTAAAGTCAATGAAGACTGTTTTTGAGAAAACTAACCTCTCTCCTCTTAAGATCGATTCCGGGAACGGGGTCCTCTGACTTGACCCTAACTTGTTCATAGCTGAAAGTGGACTGACTCGATAAGATACCGTTTTCGTCCTCCTCAATACCCACTTTCGGTTCAGAGTCGTCTTCTTCAGGAATAGGCTCAGATGGTTCCACGGGTTCTTCAGGGGGTTCTTCGGGCTTCTCTGCATGTTTAACAAATTTGGCCCGTTAGTCTGTGTATGAAACGGGCCAACTCAAAATAACTATTTAATGTAGTGTTTGTGGGCCCGTTTTAAATACCAGGTGAGTCGGGGGCGGGTTCTTCGATTTTCTCGTTGGTAAGAACCCCGGATAATGCAGCGACTGCAGCCCGTCTCTGTGAACCGGCACTTGAACCTTTGGCGGGTCCTTTGCCGCCGCCACCGCCACCGCCGCCACCAGATGAGTTGAAAGTTGAGTTCAAAGCCGCCAAGGCGGAAGCTCGTTGAGTGTTACCGCCACCTTGATTCCCAGAGCTCTGTGTTAACACCAAATGTCAAACGGTCAAATGGGCTGAGCAGGGTCAGATAACGGATCAAAACAGGCCCAAATGGGCAAACTTTGAAAGCGGGTAACCTAGCTGTCAACCAGTTTTACTCAGTTTAACTAATTGGGCCTGAAAAGCTCATAGCCTTAAACGGCCATAAACCCAAAAAGCCCAAAAATCCCTAAAGCCCAAAAGCCTAAAAATCTTAAAAGCCCAAATACCCAAAAAGTCTAAAAAGACAAAAAGCCCAAAATCCTTAAAGCCCAGAGCCCAATAATCCCAAAAACCTAAAAAGCCCAAAGCCAAAAATTTAGGCTAAGAATTTACCTCATGGCCTGCTCCAAACAGTATAGTAATCTTCTTTTGGAATGCATTCCCATGAATCTATAATTGCATCACAAAAAAAAAATTGAAAACAAATTATTATCCAAATAATTATAAAAACGGGTTGATGGATAACAACAACAACAATAACATGTAACAAGTACACATACCATTGTTTTCATAGGTTCCCATGAGAAATATGTTGTGAAGAAGTTAGGTTCATTTCCTTCCGGAACTCTGTATAATGGCACACGCGGGTTCAACCCGTCCAAAGCTTCAGCCCATTCAATATATTTCTGAAATCAAGTTCGTTAAAGAAAGTAAATTTTCATTACAAAAATGTCACATGTCACAATTTTGACCCATTTAGTTATGAACACGTTAAACTTAAAAATTAGGCCCAAAGGAAACAGGTCAAAAGTTTCATAGTGCATTTTTATGCATAAAACCTTCTAAATCATTTTAGTCAGAAAAAAGTTACTACTAAATTATTATTTGAATAATCATACATGAGATGACAAATTGGATTTGTAAAAATAATAACCATTTCAACACGTTACCCAAACCGCCCGTTGTGATAACTAAACGAATACCTGGCCATAATCAAGAGCGTTTTTCTTCTCCTTCGTGTCAACGGCTTGACCAACCCAAACAAAAACCTCAGCATGTGTATCCAATATTAATATATCTTCTGGCAACAAGTCATCTTGATCAAAGTTGTAAACTTCTTCCACCTTTAACAAAAAGTTTTTAAAAAAAATTTATTTACACATTTGTCACATAAATAATTAACAAAACCAACCATCTAATAATTTACCCACCTCAAATTTTCCTGAAAGTTCACAAACAAATAACAAGTTAGAACCATTAATGTGTCAAATGCAAAACCACAATGTAAATTACTTTTCTAACCTTTGGCAAGTGAAAATGAAAACAAATGAGGATCTCTAATAGTTTCCAATGATACTTTGTTAGTGCTGACATTTTCTTTCCCTCCGAGCCCGAGCCAAAACGTTGCGCTTTCGGTTCCTTCTTTCTGATACTTTGCAGTCACCCCGGGCTAAAATATAAAAAAAAAGGTATATAAAATATTAATCGTAAAGTTGAAAACTACATAAGAATATGAAATTCATACTTTTAAAAAATCAGCAATTTTGACTGCCCATTGCTGTTGTTCATAAGTACTTTGTGTTCCTTGCCAGATGTATAGGTGGTTACCGGCATGCACCACGAAGCATTCGTGTGAGTTCAAAGATGCTGGTACCTAAAATACATAATTATAGTTAGTTGGAAAGTTAGTTAAAAGAGGGGTAATTAGGTAATTTTATACTTACGGGGTCTAGGTGAATAGCTTTGTTATTATGCACTGCGGTTCCTGATATTCGAATGATTGAAGCAGCATCCGGACTGTAAGTTTCGTCGGCTATTCCCTTGTCTGCAATGTGGCTTTTGTAACTTGAGCTTAATCCACCCTAAGTACAAAAAAAGAAAAAAAAAAAAAAAACATATATTCACTTTAACAGAATTTTAAAATGTGATTTAGAATTATATAAATGTTACAATAAGTACCTTCAAAAGAACCATAGGTTGAAAAATAGCTACAAACTGTGGCGGTTCTTTCTCTTGATAAACACGGCCCTAAAAAAAGGATCAAAAGTTAGATCCTCTTGTAAACGAACCGAATGAACATGAACTGAGCATGCTCATGTTCGTTCGTTTAATTTTGACCGAAAAACAATCGAACACTAACAACTAAACGAACGTGGTTTTCTTGTTAATGTTCGCTCGTTTAGAAAACAAACATGTCTGTGTTCGTTTATGTTTGTCCGTTAACTGTATAAGCGAAGGCTTTACAAACGTAAACAAACTGGCATAACTGAATATAAATGAACGAACATAACTAAGTTAAAACTAGTTAGAGCAATGCGAAGAACAATGTGTTGGACCTAAAAAGTTACAAAAACTAAACTAAGCTGTAATGAGACAAAAAAATTAATATAGATCTTAAACAAGTGAACTTAAACTACCAAACATAACTGAATGTAAACGTATGAACACAAATGAACTTTCACAAATCGCAATCATAAATGAATTTTCTTGTTCATGTTCATTCGTTGAGAAGATGATCATGTTTATGTTCGTTTATGTTTGTTCTTTAACATTATAAACGAGCGTGCATGTACGTAAACGAACTGACATAACTGCATATAGATAAACGAACATAGCTGAGCTAAAACGAGTTAAAAGAAATGTGAAAAAACAATGTGTTGGGCCTAAAAAGTTATTAAAACTATACCAAATTATGATGAACCAAAAAAATTTAAACATAAATAAGCAAACATTAACGAACTTCCCGCTAGAACAGTTCACTGAACGTTCGGTTTGTTTACAGATGTAATGGTACCTGAACGGGCCTCCCCTTTAGTGAGTTGAACATTGAAGTAGTCAACTTAGCAGCAGTATTTTGGTCCTCCTGTTAAAACAAATGGATTAAAATTTAATAATTTTTTAGTTCAGATAATATTAAAACAAGTATTATATTATTTTACCTCAGTACTGTCTTTTCCAATCCAATAACAAAGATAAAAATCTTCTTTTTTTTCTCTAGAATGGAAACTGTAAAGAACAATGTAACAATCTCCGCTGTAGAATTTACCAATGTCTTCACGGGCTACCGGGTTTTTAGCACCGCCATCAATAGACCACACCTAAATGCCCAAAATACTTAAATATGTAAATAATAATCATAATAAAAGAAACCAATGAATATAGAAAATAATGTTCTTTAACCTCAAGTTTTCCATTAGGTTCGAGCAAAGGTGGGACGACTTCCTTGATTACAGGTGCGTTTTTTTCCTTCCCTTTTGGCCCGACACCTTGTTGCTTCAACAGAGCTAAAATACAAAAAAATAAAATAAAAAAATTACATATGTTTGTAGAAGAATGAATAATGCATTACAAGATGTTGCAGTCTTGCACTAATAATATTACATGCACCATATTATTACAATGATGAGATAGTACATTGATGAAAACAGTTCCAGAAGTTGTATGCATCAAAAAGGAATTTGGCCAACTTTCATCAGCGTTGACCCAGACGGCCCATTTGACCCGTTGGAGGTCAAACTCAACCCAAATCGACCCATTTATACGTGAATGATTCGAAAATGTAACTTTTAACATTACCTGAAACTTTCCCTCTATTTTCAGCCACTTTTCCTCTATTTTCAGCAGAAGGTGCGATTGATGTCGGCCACGAGTCAAAGTTTGACTTGAATGCATATGTCTCATAACCTTGAATTAGTCGTGTTATAAGGGTGGCTTTGGGCCGGTTATTGCTGGTGACAAACTCCTATAAATGTTTAATGATGAAAATAAAAAAATGATTAAAAAAATGTAGAAGAAAATGTTATTTATGTATTTATTTTACCTCAGCAGCATGCGAGGCGGCTTTTCTATCGTCCACCTGAGTTGCTCGACCAACCCAAACGAACACCTCAGCGCCACAATCCATTAAATAACATTTGTCAGTTTCAAATGAAGACTTTGAATAATCCTCAATTTGATCCCCAACTTGCCCTCCGGTAATGCTGCAACATAGATCAAATATTGTAATGATAAAAAGAAATTATAGATCAAATGAAAGTGTTCCTACAAATTTTCGTGGTGAAATAACGAAAATACCCTCACGTGTTGTCCACATGATGTCACTGAACTTGTATGCAAGTATAGATAAAGCTTTGTTAAGATAAAAAGAAGTCATAGATTCATAGTCATAGAGCAAAAGTAAGTTTTCCTACAAATTTTCTTGGTGAAATGACGAAAATAGCCTTCACGGGTTGTGTATACTGAACTTTTATGCAAATATAGATCAGATGTTGTTATGATTAAAAGAAATTATAGAGCAACGAAAAGTTTTCCAAAGTACTTTATCGATAAAATGACAAAAAATACCCTTCACGTGTGTCGCGTTGTGCACATGATGTCACTGAACTTATATGCTCAATTGTAGGAGTGTAAACGAGCTCAAGCTTTAGAAATAGAGCTCTAAAAGAGCCGAACCCGAGTTTAAACAAGCTCGGGCTCATTTACACCCGCTCATTTACACCCCTACTCGATTGAAACATTTTCAGACTAAAAAGTTCAAACCAAAACTTTAGACTAATACCTATAAAGTTTGCCAGTTGTCCTTTCGGGAACGATATCATCATCGCTCATAACCTTTTTGCCAATAGGAGCAAACCCGCCAAAAATAACCCAAAATTCACCCGAATCGCCCTCGGCTTGTAGTTTTCCATCATCTAAAAAGTTAAATAACAAATAGAAAATTTAGTAAAAGAAATAAAAACTATGCATATATCATTATTAATACTAATGTTAAAAACCTACCAACAATTGCAATATTGCATGTCCCCTCATGATATTTATCCTTCAAAAACTGAATAACCTCCAATGCCTTCGCGCGCTCTTGAATATTCGAATTTGCTCCGTTAAATTGAAATATCTTATCTTTCGTGTCCAACACAAACACATCATCATGATTCAACACAGATCGAGAAAACGGAACCTTTAAAAAATTAAAAATAAAAATCAAATACTTTATACAAACATAAACATACATAAATGAATCACTGTTTTCATATATGTTACCTGTTTCAAATGAACAACACGTTTTCCTTTGCACGTATACAATCTTATTTCAAACTCTTCCGGGTCGGGTGTTTTAAATCCTGATTTAACACCACCTTCGAGTGGCGCAATACATGGTTTAAAATACGATATAAACTTATCAGATTCAAAGTTTTGAGGTTCTCTATGCTGCACTCCTCGCCCACCAAGAATCGCATCAAGTTCCACTGCTTTTATTGCTGCGGTTCCAGCTTCATCCTGATTTATAACATTAATTAATAAATGTTTACTAGATACATAAATACGCATAATGTATGCACATATATTGTATTTTTGTTATACCGGGGTGGTGTCTTTTCCTAACCAGAAGTGTATGTCATACGCGAATACACCTGCACCTCCTCTTCCAGAAGAAGTCTGCAAATATCAACCGTTTTAAACAATAATATCATTTAATCATGTCATAAAGATAATATTATTTAAACATTATAAAACACCTGCAAGACAACATATGAGTCACCAGAGTAGAATGTGCCATAGCTAGATTTCGGCAAAGGTACGGGCTGAAAGTTTTCGATTCTCCAAATTTCAAGCCCTCTGTAAATTGTTAAGAACAAACCCAAAAATATACGAAAACGATATATATGCATATATACACACATTTAATTTTTTCTATCAATGATTCATATGTTTTAAAACTTTTACTTCTTATATGCAAATGTCTATGTTACATACATAAAACATGTGTGTGCGCATGTGTGCATATAATGAGACAAAGATGAGACGTATGAAGGATACGGTCTAGAACCAACTCCCTGGAATGCAGGTTCAAGAGCTTTTGCAGTAGCCATGTTGTTGAATATTGGCTTTTAGTTTCTTTAAATTATGATAAAAATATACATCCAAAATTTCCCACTATGCAATCTCTAGTTTAAAGCCACTGCAAAGTATAAAAGAACATGCATTCAATAGTATATTTCAAATCTAAATTTACATTACAGTATAATAACATCATATAATATTCAAAAATCAGTTTTGTTTAATCTTCATAAACTTTGGTTGTGTAGGATTGTGTCATTATGATACTATTAAAAGCGAAACATAAATATGTCCATATTTTGATATATTTATAAGTCAATGTCAACATCAAACATGTTTATATCAATAGTTATGAATTCTATGAACAAATTTCATATAAGTATGCCCATAGAATATACAAAACTGCCACTTTCTCTGATATTAATATATAAAAGGCTGTAAGCAAACTGAAAGTTCAACGAAATGTTTGTGAACTGCTTGGCAGGAAGTTCATTTATATCCGTTCGTGTAATAAATGAACAAGCGATTTCGTTCAATTAACTAAATGAGCGCGCGAACAGAGGCCATGTCCATTCAATGGTGTTTGTGAACGTTCAATAATATGTTCGTTTATGTCCGTCAATGTGTGCTTGTTTATGTTTGCTCATTAAAGGTATTTTATATTTTTTAATGACTTTTGTAATCTTATCATATAGAGTCAAGCAAAATTATTAACTATAACACTAACACAAACTTCGTTGCTGGACCTAACTGTTGGCCGTTGACACTGGCCATTTTCGGTTAGCCAAATCAAACAAAACATTGTTTGTGTCATTTGTGTCCGTGAACCGTTCACGAACAAGTTATGATCATGATTATCGAAAACTTAAACAAGATCAGAATGGAATGTACCTGAGGTTGGATTGAAAATTGATGATATGAGGGAAGAGGATGAAAATGAAAGCAGAAATTGAAGATGTGAATTAGTGTAGTTAGTTTTAGAATGGAATTCAATGGTCTTGCTATTTTTTCGAATTTAATTTCCTTTTCCTTTGTTTTTGGTTCCATTCATTTCTATATTTGCCATTGACAGGTAATTGATGATAGTCCTATTTTTAAGTTTTACCTCTTCATTCATAAATGGTAATGAAAGAATTATTATTTTTAATTGAACTTTTAAATTTTAAAACATAAGTTATTTACTGATAATAATTTATTGTGGCAATATGAGCAATGAATTCATATACATCCATTGAACAATTGGTTGATAATCTAAAACAAAATATTGTAGAATATTGTAAGTAGTTTTAAGACGTAAAAGCTAAGAACAGATGCTTGTTATATATTTTTATTATATTTTACAACAAAAAAAGGTATAACAAACGTTTCTTCCCCATGATGTCATGTATGTTCTTTCTTATGTGCATGGCTCAATGAAGTATTGAAGTGGATATTGTATTAAGCGTCTTTGATACCACTAAGAGCACCCGTTGTTACGGAGTCAGGTGGTCAAATTTGTCTCTCAAAATCCATGTCGGTCACAAACCTTGTCATTGTGGAGCAACTTTGTGAGCTCAAGTTTGTGGCAAGTTGGTATATGCAAACGATAGACGGACAGGAGGTTGTGGGCCATGATGTCACATCACTCTCATATACACATACTGATACTTTATATAGTGGTTTTGATGCCAATCTTTTCTAACTAGCTTGGTTATATTCAACTCAAGTTAGTTAAGTAATAAGTAGTCCAAATTTTCTTTTACATTTCCTTGTATATGCGTTCCCTATACATTTATAATTTGAGATTTTTGTGATCTATTTAAAACTTATACAAATAAAAACATGAAAAGACATTAAATTCTTTAAAGAACGACATAACTTATCATCAACAAGCTGACTAGACTAGGTTGGACTTTACAAGTAGAGCAAGCTCGATTCGCACTAAATTCGTTGGTTATCTTTAATTACTTGGAAATGCGACATTACGTCCTAAAAGTAAATAAAAGGTCAAAATAGATTTTAATAGTCTAAACTATGACATAGTAATTGATAAATATATATTGGCAGTTTAACAAGTGTCGCTCATGACTTTCACGTTAATTCCAATGGCAAGATGCATTTCCTCAATTCATTCACAATCATCTCTATGAACAATATCAAGTGTAAATCTATGGGTTGCCCTTCGGTAAAAGTCCATAATATCACCGATCAAATTTTCTGAATAGATTATTATTATCGATATAGCCTCCACCAAAAAATAAAAGAAAGTTGCATTACTCATAGGGGTGTAAATGAGCGGAGTCTGAGCTCGACCTCGGCTCATGAGTTGTTTTTCTGTAGCTCGGGTTCAGCTCATGTATTATTTATTAATTAGATTATATACATTTTTAATTACTTTTATATATTTTGAGAAAAAAAAAACATTAAACGAGCTTAAGCTTGGCCCAAGCTCGTGTAATACCTTCAACGAGCCAAAGCTCGAGTAGAGCTCGAATGTGTATTCAGAATCTAATGCATAGAAACCCAAAAAAGAGAAAATTTAAAAATACACAAAGCTCGATAACCAACCGATCTTTATTTAAGCCTCAACATCGAAAAAGTTTGGGTCGTCTTAAGTTTCTCGATAACCCGACCCGAGCCGGTGTAACTCGCGTGTAGCTCGGGCCGTTTTACTAACCTGACCCGACACCACTCAATTTTAAACACCGTTTTGTTTCTACTAACACACAGCCTTCACCAAAAGAACACACTCTCCTTCTTCTCGCCGTAATTTCAACCCTAATTGATCGTTTCAGGTTCAATTCTCATTAAACAATCATTATTTCATTCCAATTTTGAGAAATTGCTTCTAATTTCGTTGCCAGGGTTTGAGTACGAAAATGGAGGATTCCGTCAACGGCGCGAGTAATTTGTCATCGGAGATGGAGGTCGATGCGTTCAGAAGACTCTTCCCGTTGCGATTCCACGAACGCCATTTGCTCGAGTCCGTACGGCCGGACGTAAGGCCACTCAGTAAAGCTAGAGACACTTCATTGGCTCTAGGTTAGTCATGTTTTTCTTCAATTATTTTATTATATATATTATTTTGTACTAAGTTTTTGAATTTGTTGGTGGAATTTAGGGGCTGTGGCATCTGCAGATGGATCAGCATTAGCAAAAATCGGCTCCACTGTAACTTCCTTCTTTAATGAATGTTATTATCATTATTTCTTGTTTGAAAATGAACCAACATAACTGAACATAGATTAACGAACACCTATGCAGTCAATATCGATGGTCGGCTCTCATGTGAAATATCACTCAGAATATCGGTGATATTGACCGATATCAGTGTTTTTATGTATTAATTGTCAGCTGTTAGTGTTTAATGTTAGTATTTTAAGTCTTAATCAGTTCTTACTTGCTACAATTGTTAGTGTTTTGCAATTTGCAAAAGGATAATTTGTTGATAGTAGGAGAGTATACTGAATTGTCAGCGTTAAACTGCTATATATATAAATTCTGCATGATAATAAAATTACCGATATCTCAAATATCAAACCTTGACCGATATTCGATATTTTTCGCATTAACTGCTTAGATGAACCCCAATGAAAAGTAAATGTAAATAATTGTGTTGGTCCTAACAAATTAATGAGTAATATTTTAGTTTCATAATAATAATACACTAGACAAACAAATTTAAATGCATGAACGTTCACGAACGAACCAGACATGCGTTCATGTTTGTTCGTTTTTTTAGTAAATGAACTTCCCCTCTGAACGGTTCACTGAACTGTTTGTTTACATGCCTAGGCATTACTGATTTGGAGGGTGTTTGGATATGCATTTTGGAAGTTTTTATGAAAATCCAGAACAGATAATTAGCTGTGATGAAATGGACTGTAGAAGATAGTGTATATATAGATCATAGATGTGCTTGTGCTTTTTGATGTTGTAGCAATAAGATAGTGTATATATAGATCATAGATAATCAATTATTTTTGTGCTGTTTGAAATGGACTGTAGAAGATGGTGTGTGTATATATATATCATAGATAATCAATCGTTTTGTGTGTTTAACAAATTCACATTATTGAAATTTTTACATAAAATGACCAAAATGAGGTGTTTTTGTGAAATAGGAAGTCTATATTTGTTGCAGCTAGTAATGTGATGTTATTCGTAAATAATCAGAATATGTTTATCCAGAGTTAAAAAACCGGTTACTGTAATAATTAGATAAGTACTTTAGATATGTTTATCTAAAGTACCCTTTGTTGTGTTGTTTGTCTAGACTATGTTAGCTGCCATTAAAATGGAAGTCATGACACCTGCAAAGGAAACACCAGATGAAGGCTGCATAGGTTTGATTATGATGCTTTTTAGTTTTTATGCTCATCATTTTGTCTGTTTGTTTGTTTTGAACATTTGATAATTTTATTTAACTTGTATTTGAATGTTTTATCTTATTTTAAAACCAGCAATCGAGTTCCACATGCCTGCGATTTGTTCTCCTACCGTTAGGCCTGGAAGGCCCGCTGAGGCTGCACCTGTTGTGTCTAAACAGTTATCTGATACCATCATAAGGTAATTTTTTTTAATACTATAATGTTACATGTTAGATATATAAGTTTTGAATTGTTATTATAAACTATGTGGTTATTGTAGTTCTGGGATGCTTGATCTTAAAGAGTTGTCATTGGTCAGTGGCAAAGCTGCTTGGATGGCATATCTGGTACCATTTTCTAATAATTTTATGTTATTGCAAGATATTTTTTATTCATTTTTATATACGAAATGAGTTTGATTTTGAAGGATATATATTGTTTGGATGCTGATGGTGCCTTGTTTGATGCTGCTCTGCTTGCTGCTGTTGCTGCTTTTTCTCATTGTAAGTGGTTTTACACAGGGCTGTAAACAAACCGAACAGAACGAGACCTTGTTCATGTTCGTTCGTTAAGCATTTATCGGACACTCGGACGGTTCATGAACACATATCCGAGTGGAACTTCTTGTTCGTGTTCGTTCATTAAGGAAATGGTTTTGTTTGTGCCTGCTTGTGTTCGCTCGTTAATTTCATAAACTACACAAACGAACGTGTATTACTTTCAAAATTAAAATCAACATTCTTAAACTCATGTACTAGACACAATCACTCAAAATAAATATAAATTAACTATTCAAGTACGGGAAATACATATCTGAAAATCGGTTGGCATTATAATGGTAATATACATATTATAGAAATTAAGGTGATAAACTAAAGAAATTTTAAAATATGAAAAGGTAAGTTGTTTGGATTATAAGTTAAGTATAAAATATAAAAAAATAACCTTTAATCACCGAACATAAACGAACGAGTATTAGCGAACATAAATGAATGAGCATAAGCAAACGCATTACCGAACATTCACGAACACAACTGAATGAGCACAGCCTCTGTTCATGTTCGTTCATTTATTAAGCGAACGGACTTCTTGTGGAACGTTCGCTTTTGCAGCCCTGGTTTTACACATATATAGGCCTATTTAGAATAAATTTTAATATACAGTTTACTTATTTATATGATTTAATGACATCGAGCTTCATATATTAATATTCTCAGTGCAAATTCCCGTGGTGTCATTGAATGACGATGGAAGAATCGTGGTTTTTTCAAAAGAAAACGAGGGTGAGAAGCTGAAGAACAACAAACCAGTAAACGAGGAGAAGCGAAAACTTAAATTAAGGAATATTCCATTCGCGTTAACTTGCTTAATTCACAAGAATTACATCCTAGCTGATCCAACGACCGAGGAAGAATCCATCATGGAAACACTAATAACCATTGTGTTAGATTCATCATATCAGCTGGTGTCTCTTTACAAACCAGGTGGTCCTGCTGTTGCATACGAATCCATAATCCAGGTCAGCACGCGGCATCATTTTTTAATTTTTAATAATTATTGTTTTTAAGGTTTTTATATAATAATAATATAAATTTTCGTATATGGTTACGTGTGCAGGATTGTATTGCATTGTCAAGACAGAGAGTGAGTGAGCTTCAAACAATTTTGAATGAAGCCATTTGTGATATGGAAGTTGATTAGCTTCATAATATTATTTTGTGCTTCATTTTAGCTTTTATATCTTTTTACAGAGCTGTAGTTTTGGGATTTTTTATCTTTGCTCTGTAAAAGGACAGCTTTGGAATTTTGGAATGTGGTTTACTTTTATTGGTCAACAATGATTGACAACATGTTTAGTTATATTTAGTTTAACGTGTTATGCGTGTCACAAACGAGATAAACTAGTTGAACGCGTGTTCAACCTATTAATCTATTTGACAGAATTGGTTAAACATGTTGGTATCATAACAATCTAAGAGTGACTTAAATAAGATTAACCTATATCATTGTTATAGCGATCACGAAATAAGAATTGCGTAACAAAGTCCAAGTGGATCGGATTTGGGATTGTTTATGATCGATAGTACATATGTGTATCTTATTTAAGTCACAACATAACAAATCATAGGTGTCCAGTTTATTTTCGTTTTCTTTATTTTGGTTCTGGTTTCACAAGAATTATGTATTTCTTGTATTCAGCTCAACGCAGCTTGCTGTTGATAAGTTTCAAATAAGTTAAAACAAAAAATCTTTAGTTATTTATTATATGTCTATACAACACATATACAAGGAAATGAAATGCGAAATCAATTATTTGCTTCGAACTTCATACACGGCAAAGGAAGCTACCTTAAGTTTTATTGTACGTTCGAGTAAGGCGAAAAACAAATAAGTACCTTAAATTGTATTATCTGATTGATCGACAACGAGTTATCTTTAAATTGCACTCAACACTTAACTTTAGACCAGTTAACTAACATGAGTTGAATATAACCGAGCTAGATAGAAACGAATTGCAAGTGAGCTGATGCTATCTTTAAATTGCACTCGACACGACCCAAACACATTCAACATCAAAGTTCTAAGCAGTGGTTAATGGTTTTACACAGCTATCTCACTAATGCCACTTAGGATAAACGCAAAGTCCATGGCAAAGATGAGTACTTAAAAAATGACCCTTTCGAGCTACCAGTTTTCTCTTTTTTTTTTCTTTTTTTTTTAATTTAAATACCGGCTTTTACCGGTTAGCCGGTTTCGGTTATAACTTAAACCGGTTTGATAGTTTTCGAGATACGAAAACCGGTTATTAACCTAACCGGGTTTTGGCCAAACTGGTTTTGACCGTGTTGACCAAAAACCGGTTCTGCTAATAAACCGGTATGATATCTTCGTTTTGGGCCAAAACCGGTTTCACATGACCATTTGGGCCCATTCAGTCTCACGAACCGGCCTGCTTTAACAAGACAAATTTCTTCATTAAAATTATACATATTTTATGCAAGCAATTTCCAGCGTCATCTGATTGAAAATTTAAATTAACATCTTTTATGTTAGTTTATATGTTTTATATTTATCTTACGTATGCCATATAATTATACTGATTTATATAATTATAATCCTTCCTCTCTATCCTCAAAGGCTCAAACCAATAAATTGAGTTTATTTTACATTTTAGTTGAATAATTGTTAGGAGATTACGTTTTGTTAATTATAAAATTTCAAAAATAAATTAAAAAAAACGTATTTTGTTATTTAATTTGATTTTTTCTGATTTTTTAAAATTTTATTTGAAAATACTGGTTACATGTTCATTAGTTCAATTAGTAACCTAGCCGGTTTTGATGGTTATAAATTTTAAGCCTAGAAACCAGTTACTTACCTTAACCGAATGTTCACACTATCCGATTTCAGCCAATTGATTAACAACCAGTTATGATTAGTAACTGATATTCCACAAACCGATTAAACGGTATTTGCACCTTCATGTATATGTCAATTTTCAACTACCCAAAACAAAATAGAAATGAATAACAAACAAAACATATTATGCATGTGATCACAACAAACTAACTCCAGTTTGTTACAACTTTTTGGATTAAGTTGATTCCTTTTTTACCAAACATGAATGTTTTACACAAAGTAGTTATAGTTTTAACTGTGAATTCTGCAAACCAAACATAAAATGTTTTTTATGTTAACGTCCAATAGTATATAGTGAAAAGTAATACTTTCTTAAAGTAACATTTTACAAATTGTGTGTTATAAAGATTGGTTATATTTTAAAATTCGTGTTAAGATCTAAAAACCAAAACATTAGTTATTGGTTCGGTTTTAAGGTTTTAATCTATAGTCGAGTCAAGACTTCAAATGAAGAAATCAAGACTTTAGAGGAAGAAAAATGCTAAGCAGCAAACAATAAATGTTATGATCACGGCCGGCTCCGAAAATTGAAAAAAAAATTGGGGCGAAGGCGAAAAATATTTTGGGCCCGTATTTTGTTGGGTTTAAACAATTTAATTTTTTAATTGGCTTCCTTGGTTATAATATGGGTTGTATAAAAAACCAATATATAAAAATAGGCTAAAAAATGTCTCTTTACCACTAGACCAAGTTAGTTGTTATGTAATTGAGTTTAAACATTAAGTATACATATAGTTTTTCATAAAAATACATATAATTTTTTTTTTAAAATTTCGGGCCTAACGGGTAGTCGGGCCTATGGCCGTCGACCTCTCTGCCATAGGCCATGGACGGCCCTGGTTATGATCGTTCAGGCTATGCGTGGGAGATCATATCAACGTTTAATGCAACTTGAGTTGCCCTCTATTTGAGCATTCAACTTCTTTATTTTAACGAGCCAGTTAGCCGGCCTGTCGAGCCCACCTTACCTTGGTTCGGTTACGAATGATCCAATTTGAGCGAGACACGACCTTTTCAAACACCCCTAGTATTGGTGACTGACTAGACCGTGACTATTAGGTTAAATTGTGATATTACATGTTTTGACAAGAGATAAAACACAACCCAAACACTTCTTTCTCACATTTTTAAAGTTTTTTTTTATTATAACAAACTTTATGTATTCGTGATGAAAATATATGTACATGTAGATCATGTTCGTGGACACACCTCGTCTTCTATGAGGAAAAGACTAACTTGCGATCCTTGTCTCATGGCCTATGGACCGAATCCTGTTGGAGTTTCGGCTCACACCACACATTGTTTTTCATAGCGGCGGCACCTTGTTTACACAAATTCCTAACCAGTAGGGTAACATCCCGATCAACAATCCGATAAACAAAAGAGTCGCATTAATAGTTTAACATGTATAAAGACAAAAAAGGAATCCGTACACAACGGCCACAATAGGAAGGGGCCCACAAGATCACACCTGAATATTTTATAATAGGGAAATGTAGAAGGGGCCCATGGGATCATACCTATTATGACAAGAACCGGTTTTAATATAAAAAAGCTCTACATTTGTAACCTGTTGGGTTAATAACTGTACCGGTTAACGGTATTTTTTTAAACAGTAAAATTTTTTAAAAAATAAATACTAAACATATAAAATTAACACAATAAAACATTTTTTTATTTATATTTTGAAGTTTCAGAATTAACAAAAGATAATCTATTACAAAACCTAGTTAATCACGAAAACATTTTACTTTTTAGATATTAAATCATCTTGGTCGTCGTCATCTTTGCTTAGTGTTTACCGGGTAAAGTGTGTTCTTTGATTGTAAACGAGTTCCTCATTAGATAATGGAAACGTCTCTCCTTGTTCTACTTAATTCTTCTTTATGTAAATCTTCTTATACGAGGAGTATACCCTTAAGACTTCAAGCATGTTGTACATGTCCAACTGGTCTTTACGCAAATGCACATTTTCGTCGACTGTGGAGTGTGCTTCGTTGCCACTAAAAGAAAAAAAAAAGAAGGCTCGAACAGTTAGTATGTCACAAGCCATGGTAACAAAAAACGGATAACGGGCTTTGCTTTCTTTCCACTAAAGCCATCTTTCCACCAACCAAAATATAAGGTTCCACCAAATCTTAGCGACACATAGTGGGTTAAGAATCGGTTCCACCATACCGCCATAGCTCAATACTAGGATGAGATTGTTGTGACAGATTTGATATATTAAAGTTCTCTCAACTTGTTAAACTTTATAAGAAAATGTCACTAAATTAATTTTTACTTATTAAAAGTCTTTTGGCCTTGTTTTAAGATAACCCATTTCAATTGAGATTATAACATATCGATTATTATGGTGAATCATATGTATTACTGGAAAATAGGACAAGAAAATGGATAATACACTATGAAAACGACTAGTCATTGGAGAACATTGGGTGTTAATAAAAAAGTAAAGATAAGTCAAGGATAAGCACAAAATTAACATCATTTT
Source organism: Bidens hawaiensis (assembly GCF_021521415.1). NCBI lineage: Eukaryota > Viridiplantae > Streptophyta > Magnoliopsida > Asterales > Asteraceae > Bidens > Bidens hawaiensis. Next base: position 1,572,559 of record NW_027491347.1, read on the forward strand.
CTTTAGTTAGAGATTGCTACAACTAATTGACAGCCAAGATAGAGCCGTTTAAGAGAATCAATCAAGGATTCATATCCTTTATTTATTTTACATCGCCATTGTTAAGCTGTTAGCCTCACAAAAAGTTTTTCTATTTAATTTGCATCTGTCTTTCTTTGTAAGACACAAAAAAATACACTGTCAATGAAAATCAACTCTGATGGAGATGAAGTGGCCGGAAACTTACGGAAAGAGGTTGGTATCTTGGTTAAGATGATGTGATGCTTGATGCCTTGATGTCTTTATTAATTTAAATTTAATATAACCTTGTTTTTTAGTTAACTTAATGTAAAGGACATTTAAAATTTTTATACAGGAGTAAATGGTAATTTAATTTGAAAAGTGGAAATCTATAATTGATATTTAAGGATCGGAGAAATATGTAATTAAAGATGTTTAGGTAGAGAAAATATATAAAAATTCTTATAAAAAACCCAATAGAGCATCTCAAATTTCAAAATAACAATAACAAAAAAAACTACGTACAAATGTGAAATCCATAATGTGAAGTTGGGCTCCCAAACGGCCAGACATAGATCCTAGTCAGCTTAACTAATCACTTTCCCCCTTTTTTTTCTTTCTGATACGGGATGTCGTCCATACTGATTTTGACGCTTCAGGTATCACTCACCCAAAAACATCATAAATGAGGAAATCCACCACTATAAGAATAACCCCGCTATTGACCAGAAGGTCAATGGCATATCTGTCTTTCCCAGTTTCCCTAACTGCCAAAGAAAACCACCTCAACAAGGATCCGTGACATGGCAAGCCAACGGATCACTAACGTGGAATGTTATTTTTATCAAAACTTCGGCCCACTTCACATTCAACATTGATCCCTACCCACTAGAGGTGCACAAAAAACCCGAAACCGGACCCGAAAAAAAACCCGGAACCGGTTTTTTTTAAACCCTGGTTTTTTATACTCGAACCCTACCCTACCCGTAGGGTACGGATAGGGTATGACTTTCAATGCTGAAACCCGAACCCTTACCCGATATAAACCCGATAATACCCAAAACCCGGTTCTAGTTATACCCGAAACCCGGTTCTAGTTATACCCGAAACACGGGTTTTTTGCATACCCGAATCGGGTTTTTTGCATACCCGAACTGGATTTTTTTGCATACCTGATATTAGTGTTTGTGCACATATATCTATGTGACACTTGACAATGGTTGTGTGGCTACCCACAGATCTATAGCCGTTCTTCGACGGATCTTTTTTGAATCACATATTTGATATAAATATTTTGTTTAGAGCAACGTCTTTTGATATATCAAACAACAATTCAAAACACATAAAATATATGTTTTTTTATATCACTGTTTAGTTATTTACTTATGTTTGAATTATGTTTAAATGAACTTTGAAGTTTGTATGCAAAAAAATGGAGTTATAATAATAAAAAAAAAGTAGGCCCGTTATCAGAAGAATGCTGCAGAAAATTGGTTTTTTTAATACCCAGAAATAGGGTATTCAAATACCCGGAAAATGGGTTTTTTCAATACCCGAAAATAGGGTATTCAAATACCCGGGTATTGAAAACCCGGTTCAATACCCGACCCGGACCCGGTACATAGGGTATGGCTTTTCATGCCAATACCCGGACCCGACCCCGACCCGGTTATTACTAATACCCGATTTTCCAATACCCGATCATACCCGTACCCGGTTCCATACCCAAACCCGTTTTTTTTAATACCCGATTTGTGCACCTCTACTACCCACTTTAAGAACGGCCCACTTTAATTAGCCCTATTTTTAAGAACGGCCCAATGAATATTATTTTGGTAATCTCTTCTCATTGTTATTATTATTATTAGGAAAATTGGATTTTAACAATCCCAACTTTCTGTTATTGGCCGATAATAATCTCAATTTTGTTTATTTTCACCAGTGGTCCAAATTTAAAAAATTGGCTCTCAATGGTCCCCTGTTAAAAAAACTCTAACGGCGTTAAGTTTTTTCCGAATTTCACACTAATTTTTTTAGGCTTTTAATCGGAAGGAGATGCGAGTCGATTAACATAAAACTTAGCTCGAAACGATACTCCAAACAACTTAATTTTTGTTAATTTGAAGTTTAAATACCCGATTTGAAGCACTAATCAAGCCATTTGAAGCATCATTTCGAGCTAAAGTTTTACGTTAGTCGACTCGTGTCCTCATTCTGATTAAAAGCTCTAAAAAATTAGTTTGAAATTCGGAAAAAACTTAACGCCGTTAGGTTTTTTTTAACGGGGGACCATTGAGAGCCAATTTTTTTTAAATTTGGGACCACTTGTGGGAATAAACAAAGTTGTAATTATTATCGGCCAATAACAGAAAGTTGGGATTATTAAAATCCAAAATTTCCTTATTATTAATATTAAATGGTATTTTGGGCTTTAAAACTTGGATTGAAAGTAAAACATATCTACCCAAAGAAAGTTTAAGCCCATATGCGTAGAGTTTTAGTGGTGACCATTCAAAAACTTAAAACTAGGGCTGTAAACAAACTGAACCAAACTAAATAAAACCTTGTTCATGTTCGTTCGTTTAACATTAACTTGTTCGCGAACGGTTCATGAACACTAACCGAACAGAAATTCTTGTTCATGCTCCTTTGTTAAGAAATTGAACTTGTTCACAAACGGTTCGCAAACACATATGAACATGTACTACTTTAAACAAATATATTCTTAATCCAAAACATAAAACATAATTACTTTAATTAAACATACAGGTAAACACTTGAGATAACAATAATACCCATAACAATATTCCGCTAATCGACTATTTTATATATATATATATATATATATATATATATATATATATATAAACATGTGAAATAAATAAATAAATAAATAAAATGCTTCTCAATACAACTATACATGAAAACAAAAGGTATATGAAAACTTATTCAATATATAGATAAAAAGTGAAATATATTGATGGTTATAGTTATCTAGAAAGAATAAATGTAAGAAAGGAAGAATGGTGGCCCAAAATGGCCCAAATGGGAGAGACAATGCATGATACAAGGGTCATGATACATGTCTAGTAAAGGGAGTGCCCAATCTACATCAAATGAGATTCCATCAAACCTCAATTTGCTTTCCTTTCCTTCTGTTCATCTCATCACCATTTGTGGCTCCCACCATCCCCATTACACATGCACATGCCCTCTTTCCCACTACTTTTTCCTTTCATAATATTATTCCCCCTTTTAACATAACAATTCAAATATTATTTACAAGGTTTTTAACTTAGGTGATAAATCTGTGAAGTGTGCTCAAATTAAGCTAAGTTAGATCAAGTTACTTATCAATCAATAAAGAGGTAAACAAGTCTGCTAAAATTGTAAATAGCCTGCCTTAAATGAGCTTGAGTCTAAATCAAAGCTCCTTTAGTAAACTAGTTCGACCCGGTTTCATTTTTGAGCTATACTAAGCTTGCAAGCCAAATGATCATAGTATCAATATAAATATAACAATTTGCATTTAATTTGCATCTAAAGTTAAATAATTAATCATGTGTTAAAAACAAAACACTAAAAGGTATTATTATTATTATTATTGTTATTATTACAAATGTAACGAATTTATATATGTTTCTCTTTAACCTATTTGACTAAGAGTAAAAACGCTCAAACCAAACACGAATGCCAATACAAAACATATAGTGATAATTAGATATGGAAGAAGGTTGATTATAACAAAAATTCTTCATTACATTATTCATGATATTGCTTTCAATCAACTATCAAAATCTAACATGACTATAGGTGGTGATATTGGCAGTTCGAGGCAGAGGTTGGGTGGCCGGAACATCACATTTATCTGAAACATCGCAATAACCGCGTAGTATTTCACCTTCCGCTGAAGTAAATCCAAGTGACCCCATTAAAGATGGCCAACACAACTTTTCTATTTTCTCGATCGCCCGACAACAACCCGTCCCTAAACAAGTCTCTCCGTTTATGAAAAAAAAGTATGATCTCTCCGGTGCAAGCATGGAGTTCAAATAATGTTTCCCAACACTCGACTGCACCGCCGTCTTGGCCATCACTTTTGTCAAGCTTGAGTCGTGCAACTAAGGACTGTGGACCCGTTGTGGTTGGTTGGCCAACGGCCTTGTGTGGACCATGGACATGGTTGCAAGAAGTAGAGCTAGCACAATCATAGGAGATGCATTAGCCATGGTTTGTGGTGTGTTTTTGGATCAAGATGATGGGAGATGAATTTATAAAAGATGGATGGTTAGGGGTTACGATTATTGGGAGGCCAATGGACATTTTTTACATGATATGAAAGGTTTTATTAATTACATGTTAGTATTAATCAATTGAATTCATTAAATTGTACAAATGTTACTAGACAATGGTTTATTGAAGATTTAATATATATTCAAAATACATGTTATTGGAAAACTAAAGCCTTATCATATTACTCAAAGATCATAATATCAAACATTTTTTAGTTTTTAAATTCGTGATAGTCATGCGTTGGGAAATTAGTTGTAGAAAGGCTTTTTTAGCGAGTGACAAATACATATTGTGATAATCACATAATCAATGTTTCGATTTAACTTATAGTAAAAGTCTAAAACAACTTCAGAATCATTATATTATTTATTTATTATTATATGTTTAGCTTAATAACTATTCAAAAGTTAGAAATTATAAAAAACCTAGCATTCGCTCTTCAAATTTGGAGAGTACGATAGCGTAAATACAAAAAAGTCCTCGTTCTAAAAAAAAATTGTTATTTATAAAGGTTTTATGTAACTGTAAGTGGAACGAGGTTCAATATTAGAAAGCTAACATCCTAATAATAAAACTCAATAAACAATCCAACAAAATTATCAATTAAGCATCAAACAACTTAACACTACTAGACATTGCTGCAGAAATTTAGTAAACGTAATTGTAGAAAAATAAGAAAAAGTAATAACAATCCAAAAACAAAGAGTGAAAGAGACAAACCCGAGCGTCGAGGACTCGCACACTACAAGTAGACTATAGTTGCGAGGACGGCAGGAGGTAGTAGAGACGACAAAAGCTAACAGAAGCAAAATAATTAGTGAGGGTGAATGGTGATAATTTGGTAAGGCTTTACGCTTTCTATAAAATTTTGGTTTCAATTCTTAAGTTGGAATGAGTGAGCTAGAACTCTTTTACCAAAAACTTCTGCTTGAACTATTAATTAATGGCTCGATTTTTTTTGTCGGCTTTCTTACAGCTGAAACAGGCCTTTGTTCTTGAAGCATAAACTATTTGTCTCGCTCTACATAAGTCACAAGGGATCATTTTTAATACATCACAATAAATGTTCGGAAACATAAAGTACACCCAATACATATATCATAAATATTTACTGAATGCGACATTAGGTCTATCTATTTTTGAACGTGATAAAGTTTCAATCTATTAAATTGATAAATAAATTATATATTTAAATACTAGTACTAGATGGTTTTAACTACTGTTTTTATATGAAAAAATTCCCAAAATAGCCTCTTTTAGAGAGAAGATTTCCAAAATAGCCAGTTTTTCCTCAAAATAATTTAAGATTTGGACTGGCAAGACGCATTGGGAAAAGATAAAAATAATGAAGGAGCAGTCCAAATTTTGAAGAAAAGTAAGGTAGGAGACAGGATTTGGGAAAATAATAAAGGTAAAGTCCAAATTATTTTGTAATCTTTGAGCAAAAGTCCAAATTTTTCCAAAACTTTTTCTTTCAAAAACCGTCTTGAGAGACTGTTTTTTTATGTTTCCTACATTTCCCGTCCATATTTTCAAATTCTTGAAAAAATATATTTTTTACAGTTATACCCCTGAACCACCACCACCACCGTCGGCCCCACCCCATCACCACCACCGTCACTATCACTATAGCCGCCTCCACCGTCAATTCCCGTCGCCGGAGAAAACCACCACCACCACCATACCCGTCAATGCCGAGGAAATGGTGGTAACTTCTCTATGCAACAGGTATGACGGTGGAGGCGGCTATGGTGATAGTGACGGTGGTGGTGATGGGGTGGGGCCGACGGTGGTGGTGGTTCAGGGGTATAATTGTAAAAAATATATTTTTTCAAGAATTTGAAAATATGGACGGGAAATGTAGGAAACATAAAAAAACAGTCTCTCAAGACGGTTTTTTTGAAAAAAAAGTTTTGAAAACATTTGGACTTTTGCTCTAAGATTACAAAATAATTTGGACTTTACCTTCATTATTTTTTCCCAAATCCCGTCTCCTACCTTACTTTCCTTCAAAATTTGGACCGCTCCCTCATTATTTTTATCTTTTCCCAATGTGTCTTGCCAGTCCAAATCTTAAATTATTTTGAAGAAAAAAAGACTATTTTGGTAACCTTTTCTCTAAAAGAACTATTTTGATAATTTTTCTTTTTATATCGATTTAACTTCAAGTATATATAACCTAAATAAACATACTTATTCTTAAACAGATGAAAATGATGCCTCAACGGTCTACATTCAATTATGAAATATAAATCTTATCAATGACTCATTAGTTTTGTGAAGGCAGAGATGATTGACTGATTTAAAGTTGTCATATCCACATATAAAAAATAAACGTTTTCATAACAATTTATTAAAACCTAGGTTTGTTATTTAGCCTACAACCAAATAACTCAATAAGCATCTTTATCTAGTTGAGATGACAATGAAACCGAAATATAGTGGAAAAACCTGAAAGCTAAAACATTTGATGGGTAATGCCCGTCCCACTAACTAAGGGCATTGAACGAGTTTGGATTACTTTTAAAAATTTTAGCGGGTTTTAGACGGGTATAGGATTTATAATATGTCTGATTAACCGACCAAATTATTCGATAACATAGCGTTGTTTACGTGATTATATGATTAAGTAACCTAACAAATTTTTTGTTATTTATTTATTTATCTTAAATATATTACCCAATCATTTTTTTGTAATTAATTGATAGTTACATGATATAATGTTTAATAATATTTTGTCAAAATCCGAATGAGTATTGAAACCCATGGGTTTAGGACGCGCTTGAAAGAAGATTTTGTGAACGGGAGTACCTAACTCCTAAGTCTCAAATCCAACTCATTACCATCTTTACCATTTTTCAAAAGTTACAAAATAAATAAATGTTAATTTTATCGTACCGAAATGAGTATGTTTCAATAATATTTTTAGAAATATCACTATACTATATAGTCTATAGATACCTTTAAGCAAAAACCTTAAATCCCGCCACAATTAACGTTAGCTTTTTTAAGTTTAATGATTAGACCATTCTACGGCAAAGGCTGCATATAAAAGCCATGTAAATTTAATAATTTTTATTATAGTACCATGAATCTTACTTAATATTATTAATTGAGTCGCCGTTCAAAGAAAAAATATATTATTAATTGAGTTATAATTACGGCAAGTGATGAGTAGAAAGTCCTTTCATTTTTATTTAAACGGCACTAAGTTCAGTTTTATTGTTTTAGTTTTATGCAACACTAAATATAATTCAAATGTACTAAAGCATATTTGTTACGTCTTAACCCCTCAGGGTGAATAACAAGACTAATAACTCGACATAGGTGTGTAAATGAGTCAAACCTTGTCATTACTTAGAAGTTAGAATTATCTTACTTATATTTTAACTAAATATAAAATTAATCTAAATTAATAAACTTACTGGAGTCTGAATTTCATACCTTAAGCTCGGTTATATCTAAACAAAACATATTACCTGTAAAAATAATTTTTATATAAAATAATATGTAGCTATATAATCAATTTGCTGTAAACCAATACAAAAAGAAAGACAAAAATAAATTACTTACTGGAGTATGAATTTCATACCTTAAGCTCAGTTATATCTAAACAAAGCATATTACCTGTAAAAATAATTTTTATATAATATAATATGTAGCTATATAATCAATTTGTTATACACCAATACAAAAAGAAAGACAAAAATAAATTACTTACTGGAGTCTGATTTTCATAAATTAAGCTCAGTTATATCTAAATAAAACATGTTACCTGTAAAAATATTTTTTATTTAATATAATATGTAGCTATATAATCAATTTGTTATACACCAATACAAAAAGAAAGACAAAAATAAATTATATATATATGTGTGTGTGTGAAACAACAATATGTATAAACAAGTAATAAATGTAAGAAGTCCGAGCTTATAACATCAATTATAAGTTGAGGCCGAACTTTAGACCTAAAGCTTGAAATAAAAAAAACTGAAATTCATTTATATTAAACAAGTGAAGCTCAAGATTAATCGGTTTAACTTGTTTAAAACTTAACTTTGAACCCTATATAAATACATAATTGATTTCACTTCGTGGATCTTATGAGAAACCACTCTTAGTTATAGTTTTGATTTTAATCCAGGACTTTAATAGGTTATAACGTGTGTGATTTGTATGTTAATAACGTCATAATTAATTAATTTGATTATATAGCTACATATTATATTAATCAAAAAGATGTAGATGATTGAGTACCATCTTTTTGACTTGAAAAAGGAAAACCCGTAAAAGATAGATGATGATTTTTGCCACCCCTCCAAGTCCACACCATCACTACGTGGTCCCACATCTCTTTTTTGCCGGCTGATTTGTGAATAAACTTGTAACATAATCTAAGTCTAATAACAACTTTTGTTTTAGATTATTTTAATTAAAGTAGAAATGTTTTTGAAAACTGTTAGGACTTTTCATTGATAATGTATATGATATGAATATTTGTTGTGCATAAACAAGGATGGACAATTATCTTATAAGGCTAAGGGCAGTGGGGTTTGATCCAAGCCCAAGTGATCTAATATATTTACGACACATAGGCGGTGACGTGGCATAGGATCAAGCCCCAGAGGGTGTAGTGGTTCAGGTGATCCGGAGCTTGATTGAATTAATAATAATATAAAATATTACATTAATAATAATTTAAAATATTACTAGTCTAATACAAGATTATCGGGCTTCTATCCCACAAATGCTCGACCAACTCATGCTGAAGGTTGCCGTGTATCTCACAGCTCTTGATGATACTTAAGTTGTCGAGTCGTTGTGTAACACCCCGACCGATGGCGGATTATACATCGGGGCGCCACGTATTGTTTCATTACTCGTGACACTATTTGGGTGTCAATATTTAATAAATACATTTACCGCGCACGCGCAACACAGTTTGTAAAGTAACATAAATCATAACATAAATCAAAATATTCAAATAACATAAACTTGTCTTGTTACATTTTAAACTAGGTCCAAAAGAAAAGAAAACATCCTATGTGTCCTCAAGCATCCAGAAACAGCTACAGCAAACCTGAACATGTGTTAAAATAAAACGTCAACACTTGCGTGTCGGTGAGAAATCAAGTTTAATACATATAAATAGATAACAATATCTGCGCGCATCATGTGTATAACTGGTGTTCAACAAGGGTGTAATCAGATTGTGATCAAGCCTTAGATCATAGCTCATAGTTCAATCCGTGCTCCCAATTGAGCACAAAAACAAGAAAACTGTGCAAGTGTAAACAAAAGAGAAATCATAAACGATAGTTCTCCCGTGTTCATCTAATGGATCCATGAAAACTGCGGAATAGGCCGACAAGACGGTTAATGATCCACACATACAAATAAACAGCCAAGTCTACGTCCATAACACATGGGGTTTTGCGCGACAAAAGTTTATAAACAAGCTTAAGACTCAAGTTTGTACGAACACATGAACATCCCAAAACATTAAAAATAAAAAGGGATTAGGTACGAGATTACTCACCTGAAAAAGGTATGTTGAAAGATAATGCAAGAACCAACTTTTAAATAAGCACAAGTTAACCTATAAATAAGAGTTTATTGGTTTATCGATTGGTTTTTATGTCTTGAATATATGTTAGCATAGGAATATGTATCTTTAACAAATTATTATATATTATATATTACCGAAAATCTGGGCAGGACAAGGGAAAAGACGAAGGCAGAGAGAGTGGCGGCTGAGGAACAACGGCAGAGGGCAGGGAGAAGAGAGCAGAGAAGAGTTTAAGTGTTTGTGTGTGTAGTGTTAAATAACAAGAAAATAGTATTATATATAGGGAAACCCTAGGGAACACAATCCCTTAAAAAGAGGAAAATATCTTATCAAATCAAGCAAAAGATAATAAAAGCATAAGAAAACAAAAGCAAAAGATATCAAAAGATATGCCGGCAGCTGCAGAGGATGGGGAAAAGGCTGACAGGTTACAGGATAAAGCATGGGAGGAGTCAGATAAAGGTACTGGTCAAGGTATGCAAAAGAAGATTTCAAAAGATTATGTCAGTCACTTTTTCTGTCAACCAATAAGATTGGTGCGCATGCTGCGCCGAAATTGGCTTGACCTACAGTGCTCATACAAAAGATAAGATATATCAAAAGCATACAGGCTGACCTAAACTGAAGAAAAGACTTTAGGTCTAGCGCGAGAAGACTCGAGCGCACGCGCGAGGGCGAAGGCAGACAGAAGACAATCCTTAGCGCGCCGCGGGAAGAACTGAAATCCTTAGCGCGTCGCGGGAAGAACTACAAATCCTTAGCGCGTCGCGGGAGGAACTACCATTCTTAGCGCGCTGCGAGAAGAACTACAGTTCTTAGCGCGTCGCGGGAAGAACTACCGTTCTTAGCGCGCTGCGAGAAGAACTACAATTCTTAGCGCGCTGCGAGAACAGTTCGCCTCGCGTATCGCAGGAACAACTGGTCTTCGCGCAGGCTTCCTTGTAAGGAGTCTGGCGCGTGGAGCTGCGCAGACATCCTTAGGCGGGAAGAACCAAAGGACAAGCAAAAGGGTTAAGAGAAAAGGGGGTTCAAGGCGTAAGGGTTAAGAAAAAGGGGCGGGACGGCGACAAAGGAGAAAAGGGCGAGATGGCGACAAGAGAGAAAGAGGGAGGCGGGAAGAAATTAATACTATTATTATTATTATTAAGTAATATAAAAATATATATATAATTTATTCAATGTTAAATTTACAAAAATTAATAGACAAAATTTAAATCATAAAAAGAATCGGATTCGAAAACGGGTACCTGGGTCGGGTCGGATAGGGCAGTTGTCACAGTCTCCCCTACTTTAAGAAATTTCGTCCCGAAATTTATCTCGAAGTAGGTTGCGCAGAGAAAAGGTGCGGGTACTTGATCTTCATTTGATCTTCCCTTTCCCAAGTGAACTCGGCTCCGCGCTTGGACTGCCAACGAACTTTGACAATAGGGATGCGACTGCGCTTGGTTTGCTTTACCTCGCGATCCATAATCTCAACAGGCTTCTTAACGAAATGCATAGACTCATCAACTTGAACTTCATCAAGTGGTATGTGAAGGTTCTCGTCAGCTAAACATTTCTTGAGATTGGATACATGAAAAGTTGGATGCACATTGCTGAGCGCGGGCGGCAGGTCCAGTTTGTAGGCAACTTTTCCCACCCTCGCAAGAATCTTGAACGGACCAACATAACGAGGTGCAAGCTTACCTTTCTTCCCAAAGCGGACAACACCCTTCCAGGGCGATACTTTGAGGAGAACAAGATCACCAACTAGAAATTCGAGAGGCTTCCGCCTGCGATCTGCGTAACTCTTCTGTCGGCTTCTGGCAGTCAGCAGATGATCACGGATCTTGGCGATTTTATCGGTTGTCTCTTGAACTAGTTCGGGGTCCTGTGATTTGAACTTCACCCACTTCGCTCCAACAAATCGGGGAACGGCACTTTCGACCGTAAAGTGCTTCAAATGGGGCCATACCGATGCTGGAATGATAGCTGTTATTATAAGAGAACTCGATCAGAGGTAGGTGCGAATCCCAATTACCTCCAAAATCAAGAACACAAGATCGAAGCATATCCTCAAGGGTTTGGATGGTTCGCTCAGACTGTCCGTCAGTCTGAGGATGATATGCTGTACTCATGTCCAAACGAGTTCCTAACGCAGATTGGAGAGATTTCCAAAAGCGAGATATAAAACGGCCATCGCGATCGGATATGATGCTCAAAGGAGTACCATGACGGCAGACAATTTCTTTGACATAAAGATGCGCAAGTTGTTCAACACGGTAGGTCTCACGAATGGGCAGAAAGTGGGCAGACTAGGTCAATCGATCCACTATTACCCAAATGCTATCATGTTTGCTTGCGGTCAAGGGTAACTTGGTGATAAAGTGTAAGGCCCCGAACCCGGTAGCCCTACTTTAGCGTCGGATTTACTCATAAACACAGTTCTTCAAATCAGAGTTTATTAAAACTTTTCGCGGAATATAAAACATCAATCATTTGTTACAAAACGTTAAACCTTTTCTTTGATACCATAACACAAAACTTTATATTTAAAACATCTTTACTTCTTTCTTCAGATGCCAGCCGTTCAATCCATGCCGTGTGTCATCCTCATGCTAACTCTGTAATCAGCTCACCTGCGTGCATACTAAAAGTCAGCTACGCTGAGTGAGTTCTAGTTAATCGAACGCCATACAATACATACACATACATACATATCCGTACATACATATCCATACTTCACTAGTTACCCTTCTGTTCTACTTACATACTTGCTACCATACATACATACATATCTACAATCACTAACCTCAGTCTACCGAGAGTACGTTCATAGTTCACCGTCTATACCTGTACTCAAGGTCGTGAACACGTACAAAGGTCCGCAGTCCTTACCTATGTTCACCCTTTATGGTACGTGCAAGGTCCGCAGTCCTTCCCTATACCATCCTACATCCACAACACGTACAAGGTCCACAGTCCTCCCCTATGTTGCAACCTAAACCATAGCACGTACGAGGTCCGCAGTCCTCCCCTATGCTACCACAATACAACTACAGCACGTATAAGGTCCACAGTCCTTTCCTATGCTGATGCCTATCTATAATACGTATAAGGTCCGCAGTCCTTAACTACGTTGTCGTCTATTATCTGTAACACGTATAAGGTCCACCGTCCCTATCTACGTTTACATCTATCATCTACTTTACGTATAAGGCCCGCAGTCCTTAACTACGTTTACATCTATCATCTACTTTACGTATAAGGCCCGCAGTTCTTAACTACGCCATCACCAGCCGAGTCTATGTCCGACAAAAGCTAGAGGGATTTGCCATCCTAACTTACTATGTCGAACGTAGAACTCACATACCATTCGTGTACCTGTATACACCTACTTCACATATACAATAATTACATCATAGCATAAGAACACCCTAGGCGTTCTTTACATCTTTCATTTAACAACCATACCTCTTGTCGATACGTGCAATATCCGAAGATTGTTCACGCCCCGACAAGTATTCATTTGTAATGTTCATACATCTTCGATGTATAATATTCGTACCTTTATTTTTGACCTGACAGTACGCGCAATATCCGAAGATCGTTCGCGTACCGACAAGCAACCATTCATATCCATCACATATATCACGTATGGCATACACTTATCACTTAGGATAAATGTATTAACAACACATCGAGTATGCACACAGCCCCGAAAACATAACACATAAATGGGGCTAGAAACTCACCTGAATACTGTTACGCTCTCCGTTAATAGTTATTCCCCTCTTGAGCTGTGCACGGCTAACTGTATAATATTTACACGTATCAATTAGCTACTACTACTTATGTTGCGTTTCTATCTTTATATGACCCACAACGAACGGGGGTCCGGGGGCAGCGCCCCTGGTAGCGGGGTTCTAGGGGCGGCAGCCCCTAGCGGGGTCCAAGGGGCAGAGCCCCTGGCTGGGGTTAAGCTGCCAGGTCAGCTTGGAAAAATTTTATTTTCGATAACTGCCTTAACACATTTTCCATTAGGTTTTTAATTTATTTTCTAAACGAACCTCACTCCAGGCGAAGTTAAACCTCGGGCGAACTTGGCTTCAGGCGAAGTTAAACCTTAGGCGAACTTGGCTTCAGGCGAAGTTAAACCTTAGGCGAACTTGGCTTCAGGCGAAGTTAAACCTTAGGCGAACTTGGCTTCAGGCGAAGTTAAACCTTAGGCGAACTTGGCTTCAGGCGAAGTTATCCTTAGGCGAACTTGGCCGTAGGCGAAGTTATCCTTAGGCGAAGTTACGCTTGAAGGCGAAGTTCATCAGGCGAACTTAATCTTGCAGGCGAAGTTGTCGCGCTGCAGATCTGTTTGCCCATAACTCATTTGTTTCTTAGCCAAATAACTCGATTTTGGTACCCACGGAACCGTATGATCGGCGCCTACAAACCCCAACCATCAAATCGGCCTAAAATCGACGTTTTAGGGGTCCGATTTGGGCAGTTGGGTTTCGGGTCCGGTTAACCCATCCAATCCTAACCATTTTCAGTAATAATAGCTTTGTTAGATTAGTTCTTACCTTACCAACTCAGATCTATCAACAAATCTCGGGTCTCGGCTTCGAATCTAGATCGGTTAGAATGTGTGTGTTTTGAGGGTGTAAGGAGTGTGTGTTAGGGAGTTTGGTGAGAAATGAGATATTTTGGGATTTTGGGGGTATTTATATCCCTGAAATCCCATTCTCATTTAACCTATCTCAATTAACCCAAGTCCATAACCCACTTCCATTACCCGACACTAGCCCGACCCATACCAACTCCTATTCTTTTATTTATTTCCTGATAACCCGAGTAAACTTCCCATCTATAAATAAGTAATATAATTAATATTACCTTTGAAATTTCGGGATGTTACATAAAGTCCATTGCTATACTTTCCCATTTCCACGTAGGAATTTCAGGTTGTTCGAGCAAACCAGATGGGCATTGATGTTCAGCTTTTACCTTAGAACAAGTTAGGCATTTAGCTACGAACACAGCAATATCCTTTTTCATACCAGGCCACCAATAAGAAAGGCGCAAATCTTTGTACATTTTGTCAGCACCAGGATGAACGGAATACCGAGATTTGTGCGCTTCACTCAGTATGACAGAGCGAAGATTCTCATCATTGGGAATCCAGATGCGATTGAGATAGCAGAGAATTCCACTCAGATTAGGGACAAAATGCGCTTCCGCGCCACATGCTAACTCGGCGCGAAGGTTGCCATTGCTGATGGATGCGCGCTGCGCGTCACGAATGCATGATTCAATATTGCTTTGAATCGGCGCGAAGTGAAGCTGCGTGTGCGGCAAGATACAGTTAAGTTGGCTGGGTTTACGGCTGAGCGCATCGGCTACCACATTAGCCTTTCCAGGGTGATATCGGATCTCACAATCGTAATCGCTGATGAGTTCGTTCCATCGGCGTTGTCTCATGTTAAGTTCCTTTTGATCAAAAATATGCTGAAGGCTTTTATGGTCTGTGTAAATGATACACTTAGTCCCATAAAGGTAGTGTCTCCAGATTTTTAAAGCAAATACAACTGCACCAAGTTCGAGGTCGTGAGTCGTATAATTCTTTTCATGAATTTTGAGTTGCCTTGACGCGTAAGCGATAACCTTGCCTCGTTGCATAAGTACACAACCGAGACCTTGGTTGGAGGCATCACAATACACGACAAAATCATCATTACCCTCTGGTAAAGTTAGAACAGGAGCTTCGCACAACAATCGCTTGAGCGCTAGAAAGGCTTCTTCTTGCTTCGAGCCCCAAATATACGGTTTGCCTTTGTGCGTTAATGCTGTTAAAGGCAAAGCGATCTTTGAGAAGTTCGAAATAAATCGCCGGTAGTAACCAGCTAAGCCCAAAAAGGAACGGATTTCGGTAGGAGTGGATGGCATAATCCAGTTCTTGATTGCTTCAATCTTGGATGGGTCAACATGAATACCCATCTTGTTTACAACATGACCAAGAAACTGTACTTCATCCGACCAAAATTCACACTTGGAGAGTTTGGCAAAGAGTTGCTCGGTTCGAAGCTTTTGCAACACCAACCGAAGATGTTGCTCATACTCGGCCTTGGTTTTAGAATACACCAGAACATCATCGATGAACACGATCACGAATTGGTCCAAGAAAGGCCTACACACCCGGTCATTAGATCCATGAAGACAGCGGGTGCGTTGGTTAAACCGAAGGGCATGACCAAGAATTCAAAATGACCGTAGCGGGTTCGAAAAGCAGTCTTGGGAACGTCCTCTTCGCGGATACGCAACTGGTGATAGCCAGAACGAAGATCGATTTTGGAGAAACAAGAGGCACCTTGGAGTTGGTCAAAGAGGTCGTCAATACGCGGTAAGGGATACCGGTTCTTAATGGTGAGCTTGTTCAGCTCTCGGTAATCGATACACATGCGAAACGAACCGTCTTTCTTTTTAACGAACAACACCGGAGCACCCCAGGGCGAAGAGCTAGGGCGAATGAATCCTTTATCGGTCAACTCTTGGAGTTGACTTGCTAATTCTTGCATTTCAGCGGGTGCAAGACGATAAGGAGATTTGGCTACGGGGGAAGCACCAGGGACAAGATCAATACGAAACTCGACTTCCCGAGCAGGAGGTAAACCAGAAAGATCATCGGGAAAGACTTCAGGGAAGTCACGCACAATAGGGATTTCGCGAAGTTTCTTCTTTCCTTCATCGGGTTTGACCACATGAGCTAAGAACGCGACACATTTCTTCCGCAAAAGTCTTCGGGCTTCAGTGCATGACATAAGTTTAAGACCGTTAGATGGTTTCTCGCCGTAGATATGCAGATCACCATTTTCTCGAGGAATGCGAATCATCTTTTTGGCGCAAATAACTTCGGCGCGATTTTGCGAGAGCCAGTCCATACCGATAACAACATCAAAGCTTCCAAGCGGCATAGGAATGAGGTCGATTAGAAAATCGTTTTCATTAAGGTTAAGCGTGCAATCTTTGATTACGGAGTTTATTAAAATAGTTTCACCATTAGCCAATTCAACTGAAAAGTTTTCGCTTAAGTTTATGCGCGGTCGCGCAAGTTTCTGCTCAAATGCGCGAGAAATAAAACTTCTATCGGCGCCAGTATCAAAAAGTATAGATGCATATTGTCCGTTAAGTAAAAATGTACCATTAACCACGTCATTATTCGCTTGCGCTTGGTGCGCGGTTATATTAAAAGCTCGTCCGCGCGTCACTTGGTTCGAAATTTGGTTAACTGGGTTCGCTTGCGTAATCTGAACTTGCAATCTCGGGCACGCGTTCCGGAAATGACTGGGATCACCGCAGTTGTAGCACGACCTGGGTCGTGGGTTAGGGTATGTTGGTTGTGGGTTCTGCAGGTAGGTTGGTGGTGTTTGCGCAATTGGGTTGGAGGGAAGGACTCTACAGTTTTCCGCATTGTGACCAGCGCGGCCACATCGGTGACAAAGTCGACACGGGACTTGAGTTGGATGGTGAAGTCTACAGGTTGGGCAAAAGGGTTGGTTTCCTGTGTAGGGTTTCTTAGTTGGCGGGGCAGGGAGTGCGGGATTGGTTAAGGCATAGTTATGGACTACAGGGGGTGTGGGGTAGGTTGACAGTGGGTTAAGAGCGTACACTGGAGGTTGGTAGGCGGGTTGCTGGACAACGAGCGGGTTGGTAAGCGCGTAGGCTTTGCGCCTGCGCTTGAGGTTGTTACGGTTTGAGGGTTCTGGTTTGGTTTCTGTTGGTTCTGGGACAGTCTTGGTGAGCTTGGTCTTCTCTGTTCCCCGCAGGAACAGGGTTCCTGCCCTGACATGGTTGTCGCTGAGCACAGCGGCCAACTCGATGGCGTCAGAGAGGGTTGCTGGGTTCCTGGCCCATACAGAATCTTGAATTTCCATGGGGAGACCCCCAAGAAATTTCTCGATGGCTCGGCGGGAAGGGGTAACTAGGTGTGGGACAAGCAAACTTAGTTCGTGGAAGCGCATAGCGTACTCGCGCGCTTCGCCACTGTACTGTTTCAGGTTCCAAAACTCTTCCTCCAGGCGCTTTACTTCGTTGGGAGGGCAGAATTCTCACGTCAAGATTTCCTTGAATTCCTCCCAGAGCATGCTAGAAGCAGCCTCTGCGCCACGCGCGTGAGCTACTCCGTTCCACCAAGTAAGCGCCCTTGATTCTAGGACACTTGAGGCGTATAAGGTTCGTCGGTCTGGAGGGCATTGGGTATGGAGGAAGGTGTTCTCAATTTTCTCGAGCCATTGGAGCATTACGGTGGCTCCTTCAAGCCCTGTGAATTTCGGAGGGTTACCCGCATTGAAGGATTTAATATTGTATCCGGAGGGGTTGGTATTAGTTTGGTTTAAGGCTTGGGCTATTGCGGCGGCCATTTCCAGGGAACGTTGCTGCCTACGTCTGCGCGAGGCTTCTCTCCTCTGATGACGGCGAGATAGCGGAGGCATTCTATAAAAGTTTTAATTTTTGTTAATATCTTGGTATGGGAAATCATTTTATCGCAAAGTACATCGTCGTAAAGCTTGTTTCGCAGAGTTAAATGCTATCAAATTTTGGAGTAAAAAATATGAATTTAAATGTAAACTTAATACAGGTAATGAATTCGAATTGAAAATCGACAATTCATGTATCACCATGACTTTCCGAATTCCCAATTTAAAATATCGAGTAAATGAATGTTGGAGATTTGACAATTCATGTATCACCATGACTTTTCAAATCTTCAATTTAAATTATCGAGTAAACGAATGTTGGAGATTGACAATTCATGTATCACCATGACTTTTCAAATCTTCAATTTAAAACATAAAGTTAATGGTAATTGTAAATCAACTATTCATGTACCACCATGACTTCTCGGATTTTCAATCCCCACAACAAACGAATAAGTAAAGAGATAAATTGAAATTTAATAAAAATCGAAAGATTGCGAATAAAACATGAAATCAAGTGCTGCGTATGCGCCAGCATATTTTATAAATATCGAGTAAATAACAATTAGCGCGCAAACATGAGATATTTCTCATGCGCGAGAAGGGACTCTTAGGTATTCTAGGTCGTTACGTCTAACCACCTATCCTAAAGTCACGGAGCTCTGATACCAATCTGTAACACCCCGACCGATGGCGGATTATACATCGGGGCGCCACGTATTGTTTCATTACTCGTGACACTATTTGGGTGTCAATATTTAATAAATACATTTACCGCGCACGCGCAACACAGTTTGTAAAGTAACATAAATCATAACATAAATCAAAATATTCAAATAACATAAACTTGTCTTGTTACATTTTAAACTAGGTCCAAAAGAAAAGAAAACATCCTATGTGTCCTCAAGCATCCAGAAACAGCTACAGCAAACCTGAACATGTGTTAAAATAAAACGTCAACACTTGCGTGTCGGTGAGAAATCAAGTTTAATACATATAAATAGATAACAATATCTGCGCGCATCATGTGTATAACTGGTGTTCAACAAGGGTGTAATCAGATTGTGATCAAGCCTTAGATCATAGCTCATAGTTCAATCCGTGCTCCCAATTGAGCACAAAAACAAGAAAACTGTGCAAGTGTAAACAAAAGAGAAATCATAAACGATAGTTCTCCCGTGTTCATCTAATGGATCCATGAAAACTGCGGAATAGGCCGACAAGACGGTTAATGATCCACACATACAAATAAACAGCCAAGTCTACGTCCATAACACATGGGGTTTTGCGCGACAAAAGTTTATAAACAAGCTTAAGACTCAAGTTTGTACGAACACATGAACATCCCAAAACATTAAAAATAAAAAGGGATTAGGTACGAGATTACTCACCTGAAAAAGGTGTGTTGAAAGATAATGCAAGAACCAACTTTTAAACAAGCACAAGTTAACCTATAAATAAGAGTTTATTGGTTTATCGATTGGTTTTTATGTCTTGAATATATGTTAGCATAGGAATATGTATCTTTAACAAATTATTATATATTATATATTACCGGAAATCTGGGCAGGACAAGGGAAAAGACGACGGCAGAGAGAGTGGCGGCTGAGGAACAACGGCAGAGGGCAGGGAGAAGAGAGCAGAGAAGAGTTTAAGTGTTTGTGTGTGTAGTGTTAAATAACAAGAAAATAGTATTATATATAGGGAAACCCTAGGGAACACAATCCCTTAAAAAGAGGAAAAGATCTTATCAAATCAAGCAAAAGATAATAAAAGCATAAGAAAACAAAAGCAAAAGATATCAAAAGTTATGCCGGCAGCTGCAGAGGATGGGGAAAAGGCTGACAGGTTACAGGATAAAGCATGGGAGGAGTCAGATAAAGGTACTGGTCAAGGCATGCAAAAGAAGATTTCAAAAGATTATGTCAGTCACTTTTTCTGTCAACCAATAAGATTGGTGCGCATGCTGCGCCGAAAGTGGCTTGACCTACAGTGCTCATACAAAAGATAAGATATATCAAAAGCATACAGGCTGACCTAAACTGAAGAAAAGACTTTAGGTCTAGCGCGAGAAGACTCGAGCGCACGCGCGAGGGCGAAGGCAGACGGAAGACAATCCTTAGCGCGCCGCGGGAAGAACTGAAATCCTTAGCGCGTCGCGGGAAGAACTACAAATCCTTTGCGCGTCGCGGGAGGAACTACCATTCTTAGCGCGCTGCAAGAAGAACTACAGTTCTTAGCGCGTCGCGGGAAGAACTACCGTTCTTAGCGCGCTGCGAGAAGAACTACAATTCTTAGCGCGTTGCGAGAACAGTTCGCCTCGCGTATCGCAGGAACAACTGGTCTTCGCGCAGGCTTCCTTGTAAGGAGTCTGGCGCGTGGAGCTGCGCAGACATCCTTAGGCGGGAAGAACCAAATGACAAGCAAAAGGGTTAAGAGAAAAGGGGGTTCAAGGCGTAAGGGTTAAGAAAAAGGGGCGGGACGGCGACAAAGGAGAAAAGGGCGAGATGGCGACAAGAGAGAAAGAGGGAGGCGGGAAGAAATTAATACTATTATTATTATTATTATTAAGTAATATAAAAATATATATATAATTTATTCAATGTTAAATTTACAAAAATTAATAGACAAAATTTAAATCATAAAAAGAATCGGATTCGAAAACGGGTACCTGGGTCGGGTCGGATAGGGCAGTTGTCACACGTTGTTCATTGGTGATCGTCGATTCTTGTCTTGAAATATCACCTTGGTAGTTTTGACAAATAGTGTGACCCTCGTCTTCTTGTATCATGTTATGTAGGATTACACACGTGTAGACGACTTCCGTTATCTTCTCCCTTGTCCAAAATTTTATTGGATTCGCCAATATTGCCCATTTTTTCTTTAGGATTCCAAACGCCCTTTCAATATCTTTTCTGGCCGATTCTTGTCTCTTCGTGAAGTACTTTCGTTTGTCAGAAAGTGGAGACGCATAAGCTTGAACTAGTGTCCCCCATTCACTATAAATACCATCAACGAGGTAGTACCCGTACTTGAAGTGTTCTCCATTTGCAAAAAAAGCCTGAGGGGGTTCAACCCCGTCAATAAGGTCATCGAATATCGGTGATTGATCGATAACATTGAGGTCATTATTTGACCCGGCAACCCCAAAGAACGCATGCCAAAACCAAAGATCCTGTGACGCCACCTGTAACACCGTGAAAATACCCTATCTAGTTTTGGGCCAAAAATGTCAAGATTAGAAGTTAAAGAGCTAAAAATGCCAAATCTGAAAGAAGAAGGACTAAAATGAAATTTCTGAAACTTATACATCTTCGCGTATCGCGAAGATGCAAAGAAGAACATCTTCGCGTATCGCGAAGATGCTGGCACACATTTCAACATTATCCAGTGACGTGATGACACGTGGCAGCCTGGGGTTGACATGCAGAATTGCGGCGCCGACTTAAGCAACTTCGCGTATCGCGAAAATGCTCAGGCAAACATCTTCGCGTATCGCGAAGATGCACAAAAACGGCTATAAATAGGGCAGCCACGAACACAGCCCATTCATCCCATTTTCACACTCATTTTCACACACATAACCTGGGTAATCGTGCCAAGGGTGTTCTAGGGTGTGGAGAGCTGTTTTCGTGAAGAACCGGAGTGTCGTTACGCTGTTTAACAAACTGTTGATCTCGTAATCAAGATACGAGCTGAACTGCTGTTGAATTTCTCATCTTTTGTTCTCGCCTAGCAGGATAAGGTAGGATTAGGGTTAAGTAATCCTGTTATATATAGTTATTAATACCTGGTTATGGTTATAGTCGTTAAACTGTAATTATTTTTCAAGTAATGTTTTATAAAGCAAAGACGTTGCTTCTACGTGAAGTAATGTTATCAAAACTATTATTTTGACGGGCATGTAGACACTGGAAGGGGGGTATCATTAGTAGACTCTTCTTGTCTAAGGAAAGCAATTCGTATAAATCCCAATCAACCGCGGGACCCGTTTGCTTACCTGGAGAAGTTTGCCAACGTGATATCCTTCATTAGGCCAAAGCGTGCTATTCCAAACGTCATATGTAAATCCAAAGTATTTTCATAAAACGACTATAACTATACTAAGGCTAGGTCAGACATTAAGTCTGCTTATCAGACCTCGAGTTTGCTGAACTGAATCAGACAATAAGTATGCTGAACTGAATCAGACTTCAAGTCTGCTGATCAGACCTCGAGTCTGCTGAAACTGAATCAGACTTCAAGTCTGCTGATCAGACCTCGAGTCTGCTGAAACTGAAACAGGCTTAAAGTCTGCTGAATTATACCAATTAGGTACTTATGCATACCTATTATGAATATAGGTTAATAGCATATTGAAGTCAAGGAGGTTGATATTTACTACTGATATACGAGGTGAACACGTTAACCTTTTACTGTCTGAACTGATTTTACTCTTGTAATAGACAGGTTGTATATTACAAAGAGTCTGATAAATGTTTGCATGAGATAAAATCTCTAAAATCGTTATAATACAAAATAGATAATAAAAAGCAACTCAGACCGAATACACATGTGTCTGGATCCAAACATAACTGACAATTTGCATACAAAACCAAGTCAGTCATAACCAGTTCTCCAACAGGGTTATATAGCCTAGGGGAAGGTTGTCTCCGAACAGGGGCTATATACTCGGGGAACCTTTGAATTGTGTGTGTAGGGCAGTGGTACAAATCCCGGGAATGAACAGGCGTTCCTGCTGAGTCTGTGAAACAGAAAACTATGTTTGTATTTAACGACTGTTATAAATGTTTTATGGAGTCAACGTTTCACCAACATATAGCTGACGTGTTTTTCCCACCTATGCAGGTAACTAGATGACTATAGATGGTATACAAGAATGGGAGTCATTAGAAGATCGCTACAGATGGCTCGTTTTTGATAAATATAAATCCTTGTATAATTAATATTATGACTTTGTAAAACTGAAACTCGGGTGTTTAATTCCCGAGTAATTTTAATAATGTAAATTAATATTTTAATATTTAAAGTCTTCCGCTAAAATGAATCCGCTACTCTGATATATTTACAAAACATGTACCAACTGATGGTCACACTCCTAGGCCCTGGATTGGGGTGTGACACCACCGCCTCAAGTACAATAGTAGGGCCGGGGTGATCACCTCGATGGAATTGACCTCGCTAAGCAGTAGGACACATATCCCAACCAACATGCATACAATCGAGGCTACCGAGCATCCCGGGGAAACCATGCCTTTCACTTTGCACCTCGTATATGCGTTGGATATCATACATTGTTGGTTTACGTAAGTATCTCCGCTTGTATAGCGATATGACCCCTAAATATAATTATTTAAAATTATATAAATAAATGTAAATAATAAAATTTTAAATAAAACTATATACCTTTACAAAAGTGGTTAAGCGAATCGTGTCCGGTCTTTTTAGCTATTTGTAGATACTTGTCCAACACATGTCCGAGCTAACACCATACGCTAGTTGCCGAAGAGCGGCGGTAATTTTTTGAGTAGGCGTGAACCCGGGATGACCTCTAGCGTCATCCCTTTGTTGAAAATACTCAAAGTGCTCCGGCAAGTCATTTGCTAGACGCATGAATAATCGTCTAGTCATTCGAAAACGGGTTTTAAAACTTTCCTCGCCATATGCGGGATCGGGGCTAAAATAGTGACGTATCAAAGTTTCATTAGCAGTCTTTTCGATCATGAAGACGTGGTTGCCGGAATAATGGGGCTCGAGGGCGTCTTTGATCGATCAAAAAATTTATCGTCGTTTGAACCGCCTAACAAATGAGTTCGTCTTCTTCGGAAGAATTGGAAGATGAAGACGATGCCATTTATAAAAATGGAGAGAAATATAGTTTTGGTAGAGGGAAAGTATGGTTTTTTAAGAAAATAAGAGAGAATGGGGTGAGTTTTAATTAAAATGAAGTGTGTGGATTGGTATTTATAGGTTAAACAAAAAAAAAACTTTTTTTTTAAAAACCACCCCAACGGCTATATTTCCCACGCGGACTGCCCCGCGCCGGCTAACCGCGCCCCCATCCGCGCCAAGGTGGTAGCGGTGTTCGCGAGCCAGGTGGCCACGCCGGGCCTCCGCGCCCCCCATCCACGAGACCACTACCCTTAGCCTAATTGGACATATTAGACATATTAACTATAAGCACATTCTAAACTATACAGCGGTGGGCTTCAAAATTTTACTTTAAATTACGACCATTATATGAATATGGTATTAATTAACGTCTTTTGGATTACATCGAAACAGAAGGCAAGCGGGCAACAAGCTGCCCCGCTACCCATTTTGAAGGGTTTAAACATTTAATTATGATTACAATTAGTGTTCCTGAAATTGAATACAACTAAAAGAGGCATTGATGTCTGGTTGGTGAGCTTCTTTAAAAGACATTTGCTTCAAACTCATTTAGGAATTTACAAAATTCTGGATAACTCCATGAACCACAGGGGGAGATTGCTTTTGGATTGAAATAACCTAATGCACTAATGAGAAGTTCAATAGTATGATTCACATGGTGTAACAAAACAAATATCAGGTATGTTATAGTGCTATGAAAATCCGTATTAGAATTAGACTAAAGATCGTTTTATACAGTGGACGGACAATTACAATGTTTAGCTGGTGATTATGAACGTCGATAGTTATTACTGATCATCAAATACCACTCACGAGAAGTTACCACTAATCATCAATTTTCACTAACGATCAATTCCACATATGGACCACTTTGCAATTGATAAGCTTCCATAGAAGTTTTCATCAATAATGCAAATTTGGTGTAACTTCTAGTGAGTTCCCCGGCAAAGGTGCTGCCCCTAAACCTCGTTTAAGGTGTGGCTCCCGAACCCCTTAGAACCTCTACCAAGCCCCCCCCCCCCCTTTTTTTTTCTAAACTTCCAGGGTTCATTAATGCATGAAACAATAACCATTTAATATTTAGAAATACTTGTATACTTCACACCTCTTAACTCGTATCAGTTGATATTTTTATTCCTTTTTGGTAAGGGATTTATTCTCTTTGGCCTTAAGGATTTATTCTCCTTTATCTTAAAGAATAATGGGATTGCTTTAGAAAGACACCCGACTTCAAAGCCATATACGAACACAAAAAGTATATTTATAAATACACACTGCTTCCCATAACAGTGAAAATTACACATTTGGTATTTTTAAATATAAGAGCAAGATAGTCATTTTTATCGAAGGGAATAAGAATAGAGGTTTTCTAACTTGTGCCCTTAGGGCACATGTAAGAAACGTTAATTATATGAATATTTTTATTGAAACTTTAATTTTATATTAATTATATTTATTTCTTAATAATTATCATATTTAGCATTATATTGTTCCCTCTTAAATTTTTTCTATATTGATGATTACTAAATAAAATTTTTTTGATTCCATCTAAAATTACTTTTTCACTATATTGTGGGCCTTGCATTCACATTTTGCATAGCCTATGTTTCTTGATTTTTGTGTAGTCTTTTTTAGGCTCCATTTTCCTTCACGGTGACAAAAAAAATTCACGTTTTGTCCTGTCTCCTTTCTTGTTCACAAGCCTCCCTTTTCGAACGGAAAACCCATTCGTTCTTATATAATTTTGATAAAAAAACAAGAGCCTCTTCTTCACTTAGAATACATTGACCAACGAAAGATTCATCACAAATTTTTTTCTTGGTTTCACTTTGTTTTTCAATAACATAATTCAACTGGAAGTTCATTCAAATCCAAAAGAACACGTCCATCAATTTACATATTAATAGTAATGCTTTATATTATTAGACATTCGAAAAAATAGATAGAATGGTAATAAAATGTGTTGTTTAATAGTGAATACTTATAAAAACATAGTGGGAAATTAGGAGAGATGAAATAGTAATTTTAAAGGAAATTAGAAAATTTTTATTTAGTAGTCATTAACTGAGAGAATATTTATGAGGAAACAATAAAATGTTAAATATGGTAATTGTAATTATTAAGACATAAATTTAATTAATATGAAGAGGCAGTTTCAACAAAAATATTTATTTAATTAATGTTTCTTATATATACCCTTAAGGCATATGTTAGAAAATCTCATAATGAAAAGGTAACTCCATCTACTCTTATTATTGATTTTTCTCTTAACTGAAATATTGTAAATTGTTTTCAAATAACATAATTGAAAGTTAAGGACAACCGAACTACAAAAATAAAAATTTAAGGCGTCACTGGTCACGTTGCTGGTATGGATTAATAGCGGCTAATTTAATGTTTTAAATGATTTTTCTTTAAATATTTCCACTAAATTTAAATCTATTATTATATCATGACAACATTAACGTAAAGCTTGGTTTTTGCAACATATTTAGTCTACTCGTGAGAGTCGTGACTGGTCATTTATGATCTTGGCCTCCTCCTATCATCTCTTTCCTTCTGTATACCCATTCAATACATCTATCTGCAGATATAGATACTATACTATACTATGTTCTAAATTATCTTTATTCACTTCTTCACTCAATTCATATCCATAATCTTCAACCAAACAAAACCTTATTTGGGTTTTCACCACAAACCTTTGCTCACTTCATCTCCTCAAATCAAGAAACTGATTCTTGATTTTGAACCTTTTTGACCCAAATTGAAAATGGTTAAATGGGTGTGGTGAAAGACTGAAAATTTACAATCTTTATGCATATTTTCAGTGTTTTGAAGCATAATTGCATGAAAATTTAGTGAGAAATTAGTGGGGTTTGGTTGAAATTCAAGAAAAGTGGAAAAAGATTGGATTTTTATACTAAAAATGTTGAATTTGTGGTGAGAGACTGAAAATTTAGGGTCTTTTAGCATCTTTTTCAGTGTTTTGAAGCATAATGGCATGAAAACTCACTGAAAAATTAGTGGGAGTTGTTCAAAAATCAAGAAAAGTGGAAAAAGATTGGACTTTTATGCCAAAAATGGTGAATTTGTGGTGGTTCTTGATTTTGACAGTTGGGTTTCTTTCATGGTGTCAAGATACTGTGAATTCAGAGCTTATTAATGGCAACCATGATGATATTTTCACTCTGGTAGCCATTGGCAAAGAGCTTAGGTTACTCGAGTGGGACGACGAAAACGGGCTCAAGAACACCTCAAATTACTGTTTTTGGCCTCACATTACTTGCAGCACAAGTCAAGCTGTTGAAAGACTTGATCTTTCTCATCTAAATCTTCAAGGTAACCTCACATTAATCTCCCAACTGAAATCTTTAAAATGGCTTGATTTGTCAGTTAATAGTTTTCATGGACCAATCCCTATATTGTTTGGTAACTTATCTGATCTTGAGTTTCTTGATCTATCTTACAATAAGTTTGATGGGTCAATCCCAGTTGAACTTGGTCAACTCAAAAAGCTCAAATCTTTAAACATTTCAAGTAATTTGCTTGTTGGGTCAATACCTAAAGATCTTGAAGGGCTTGTAAAGTTGCAAGATTTACAACTTTACACTAATCATTTGAACGAAAGTATTCCGAATTGGGTTGGAAACTTGAGTGATCTTAGAGTCTTTACAGCTTATGAGAACGAGTTAAGCGGTAAAATACCTGAATCTTTAGGCGCGTTTTCGGAACTTGAAGTATTAAACCTGCATTCAAATTATTTAGAAGGATCAATCCCAAAGAGTGTGTTTGCTAATGGGAAACTAGAAATCTTGGTGTTGACTCTGAACAAACTCAGTGGTGAGTTACCTGACTCAATAGGAAACTGTGAACATCTTTCGAGTATTAGAATTGGGAATAACGAGTTAACCGGGAATATCCCTAGAGAAATCGGTAATGTTAGCAGTCTTACTTATTTTGAGGCTGATAACAACAATCTTTCTGGTGAAATTGTTCAAGAATTTGCTAAATGTGCTAATTTAACTTTGTTAAATTTGGCTTCGAATCAGTTTAGTGGGATTATACCCCCGGTGTTCGGTGAAATGATGAATCTTCAAGAACTTATTGTTTCTGGAAACAATCTTTCTGGAGAGATTCCAGATTCTGTTCTTGGTAACAAGAGTCTTAACAAGATTGATTTGAGTAACAACCGGTTTAACGGAAGCATACCCCACAATGTATGCAACTCTTCAAGATTACAGTACTTGTTATTGGGTCAAAACTCGTTGACTGGTGAAATCCCAAATGAAATTGGCAACTGTGTGAAGCTACTCGAGCTGCAGCTCGGTGGTAACCGTCTCACTGGAACGGTCCCACCCGAGATAGGTAAAATAAAGAATCTGCAAATTGCTTTGAATTTGAGTTTTAATCATCTCCATGGCCCATTACCACTCGATTTAGGAAAACTTGATAAGTTGGTTTCGTTAGATGTTTCAAACAATCAGCTCACGGGTAATATTCCCATGGCGTTAAAGGGTATGTTAAGTTTAATCGATGTGAACTTTGCAAATAATCGTCTAACGGGCCCGATACCAACGTTTGGCCCGTTTCAAAAGAGCCCGGGTTCGAGTTTTGAGAAGAACACGGGTCTTTGCGGGTACCCGTTGAATTCTTTTTGTGGAAACTCAAACGGGCCAGATTCGCTTCACCACAAGGTTTCTTACAGGATCGTGTTGGCAGTTATCGGGTCGGGCTTGTTAGTGTTTCTCTCAGTTACAATCGTTGTTGTTTTGTTCATGATGCGAGAGAAGCAAGAAAAAGTGGCGAAAGAGGTTGGAAAAGAAGACGAAGAAATCGATGATAGTAATAATAAACCGTTGGTTATTGTTGGAAACGTGTTCGTTGAGAATCTGAAACAAGCTATTGACTTTGACGCCGTGGTCAAAGCAACGTTAAAGGATTCGAACAAAATTAGTAGTGGAACGTTTAGTACGATCTACAAAGCAGAAATGCCTTCGGGTTTGACTTTGTCGGTTAAACGGTTAAAATCGGTTGACAAAACGATACTTAACCAACAAAGCAAGATGATTCGGGAACTTGAGAGGCTTAGTAATCTTTGTCATGATAATTTGATCAGACCCATCGGGTTTGCTATTTATGATGATGTGGCACTTCTACTGCACCAGTTTTTACCAAACGGGTCGTTGGCCCGGTTCCTGCACGACTCGAGTAAAGAAGAGGGGTATAAGCCCGATTGGCCCGTTAGGCTTTCCATAGCGGTTGGTGTTGCAGAAGGGTTGGCTTTTTTGCATCATTTGGCTATTATTCATCTTGATATTTCTTCTGGCAATATTTTTCTTGATTCCAATTTTGGCCCGTTAGTCGGTGAAGTTGAAATTTCAAAGCTTTTGGATCCTTCACGCGGAACTGCTAGTATCAGTGCGGTTGCAGGCTCGTTTGGTTACATTCCACCAGGTATAATTTAAGCCCGGTTTCTGTATTTTTTTACTTTGTTTAAACCCGGTCAAACCAGATCAGAACCGGTTAAAATCCGGTTTCAAACACGATCCTTTGACTTTCTTCAACCCAGTTCCAACCTAAACTGGTTCCAACAAAACCAGTTTTGACTTTTGACCCAAACCGGAACCACTTTGGGCAAAAAGCCCAGTTTGTGTAGGTAATTTAATTATTAGTCGAAACAGGTTGTATAACGGGTCAACCTTTGACATCTTCTTAATTTTTTTATTCGACCCGTTTGAAATTAAATACAATTCACATAAACGGTTTTACAGGTAAACGGACCAAACTTGTCATCTTGACTTTTGTAGTTTCGTGTTATGAACCGTATGTTGCAATATGGGCGGGTCATTACATGTTTTCCAACATGGTCAAACGGGCTATTTTTTGGGTACATGTTTAAACGGGCCGGGTTGACCCAAAACATCACCTGTCCCAAAGTTAAATATAAATTGTTTTTTTAATATAATTAGGTTGTCAAATATATAAAAAGATTTATATTCAACCCGTTTGACTCAATCAACCCGTTTTGACTAAACAATACATTTACAACTAAACGGGCTAAAACCGTCATATCTATACGGCCCGATCATCATTTCAAGAACCGGGTTCCTAAAAACATTTTGTTTTACAACAGAGTACGCGTACACTATGCAAGTAACAGCTCCAGGAAATGTGTACAGTTTCGGTGTCATTTTACTTGAAATTTTGACAACGCGGGTCCCAGTGGACGAAGAATTCGGGGAAGGTATAGATTTGGTGAAGTGGGTCCAGGGTGCACCCACAAGAGGTGAAACTCCTGAGCAAATACTTGATGCAAAACTGAGCACGGTGTCGTTTTCGTGGAGGAAAGAAATGCTTTCAGCATTAAAAGTGGCTCTACTTTGCACAGACACCACACCAGCAAAAAGACCAAAAATGAAAAAAGTGGTGGAAATGCTTCAAGAAATTATAGATAGTAAGTGAAAAATATGAAAAAGATTGAATCTTTTAGGTGGGCTTTGTATGTTGTATGAACTTTGAAGAATTTGATGTATACAAAGCCCTCATTTGTAATATTGATCTTGTGGTAGTAACCGAATACGGTTAAATGTGTATTGTTCAACCCGAACATGACCCGCGTTTTTATGGGTCAAAAACATCAACCGTGAACCGACCCGTTTTCCTAAACGTGTCAAACAGGTTGGCGGGTGATAACCAAGTTGTAAACATGTTAATCGAGTTGGTGGGCTGTCTAAAAGTGGGTTAAACAGGTCATAAACACCTTAGTGGGTCGACTTGTTTAACTAAACACATCAAATCGTACACGACCCCGTTTAGTTAAACAAAGTTGACCCGAATGCAAACCTTTAAAAAAATATGTCCACCGGAACATTAAGACTTGTTTAATTAAATAGGTTAACCCAAAAACTGCACGCTTAGTTATACATGTTAACTCGAACACGACCCGTTTTTAAACCAGTTGGACATGCAAACGAATTTTGATAGACAAATCCAGTTATATTTGGATTAAAACAACTTTTTGAAAAAGCCACAAATCCTGACTTTTTAAAATAACTTTTTGAAAAACGTCATCAAATCAATAAAGGTGTTTTCAAACTCAATCCCGAACATGCCCTTAGTATCATGATGTTATGGTTTTATTAAGTATGATTTACTTTTCTTGTAGTGAGACACAAATCATACTTAATAAAACCATAACATCATGATATAAATCAACCTTAATCTGTGATTTACAAACTGTGGTATCATGGGTTGTTAAATTGGTGTTCTTTTTGTTGGCTTACTTGACTTTAAGTTGTAAGATGATAAATAAGATGGGGTGGTGACAGAAATATGTTACATGATATATGTAAAGTTTGTTAATAATCATCACATTAAGCATGGCTTTAAACTTACCCCCAAGTCATCAAATACTTAACTACACCTCTAGCAATTCTAAATTTTTAATTTTTTCAAAATAAACCTCTACCATATCGGTTTCGGGAGAGCATGCATCACCTAATACCACTTCAATACCCGTCCCGAGTGTTTCAGATATTTTATACATGTCTCCCAACAACAAACTCAAGCTCAATGAATATCAAATCCAAACACAATGCACATATAAAATCTTAAACACTCTTTCAAACCTTTTGTTGGATAAAAATGAAATTTACAAGCTAACAATTTACAAATACGATGTTCACATTCACCTTCAACTCAAGGGTGAAAAAGAATACTTAACCCCTCAACAAATTACTAACAATTCACTTTTCTAATTACAAAATAAACTCTCAAAATGCTTAAAGATCAGACCTTTAGGCCATCTCCATGCCTCTAAGTTCTATACATAAACACAAACAAATTTAAAAATAAACAAATTGTGTTGAATAAGTAACTGAAATAAGCAATCGGGTTCCGATCCGATCACAAACATAAGAATCCATCATCTCTAAATTTTGCAGCATGCAAGCACAATGTCTCGGGACAACTGACCTTCAAAACTATATCTTTTGTGCAAGTTTAACCATTTTAAGAGCGCGCGCGATACTATGGTTCCAAAAGATTGGTTGGTTGACTAACTAACTTCTAGCAGCTTTTAAGAAATTATCATATGGACTTGATGCAGGCAGCCTAAATGATTGGGGTATGTGTTGGTATTCTCTTGAACATGATGATGTTCTACATTGTCCATTCACAGCCGGAGGTGCGTTTTGTTCCAAAAATGGATGACCCGCTTGCTGAAAAAGATTAAAAAATATATATAAAAAAGATATTATGATGCAAAAATACTAAGAAAATATGAATCAAGATTAATAGGGTTGACCAAAAAAGATTAGCAAACGTTTATGCGATTCTCACGGTTCTTTACTTATAACTGGTTCTGTATTTTTTATTTTTTGTTTTCAGTCATTATACGGGTCACGTCGCTTCAATCATTACAATATTCCTCTGCCACTGACACATCAGTCAATTCCCAGTTACAGACGGCCCTCTGTATGAGAGTCGTCAGACACTGTCAAAAAGCACTGGTGCAATACGAGCCATATTGCTTGTAAGTGGTGTCTGTAAATGTGTCAAATGGTGTACGATTTTCAGTCGCCTTTGTTCTTTTTTTTGGCCCCCAAGACAACTTATTGATTTTATTCTATACTTTTAAGTTAAGGGTATTTAGGTCATTTCACATCTATTTAACAGAAAAAGTCAACTGACATCCGCTTCATGGACGAAGCATGTTACGTTTATGCACAGTTACAGTCCAAACATGTAATTACTTAAACCTGGAGACCAAAACCAAAATTTGGCCATACCAAATGGACCATATGTAACTTACTCTATTATATGAACGCGGCACAATGAACATAATAATATATGGGACATAATGAACATATACAATTTAAGAAAACCATACCGATTGGAAGGTTGTGTTATTTTGATGCACATTATCACTACGACTAGCGGGCCGTTGTATGCTCATCAAATTGGACATTTTCTCCCTTTTTCCATTTACAAGAGCTTCACATTGATTGGTCATTTCTTTATAAGAAATCTCGGGTGTAACACTTATAGACATTCTTCCCACGTGTTGTGCAGACTCCAAAACCTTGAAACAATATAAAGTTGTTATCATATTATTATTATTATTATTATTAAATCAAATGTCATAATATAATAACATGCTCAAAAGACTTACTGAATCCAATAGTTGATTAACACTCAAGAGATCATTACTCTCACTCGTTGCCAGTGAAAGACGGTTGCTACTTTCAAACGGATCTACATCAAAATCATCATCCACAAATAAAAGAGGAGTATCCTGAACAAAAAAGAACAATTTTTTTATATATAGTGTTCACTTATGGTCATGATTATTTGAACTTATAATATTCAAAGTTCATAATTACCTCCTCCATAGATTTACGATTTTCTGAATTCTTTTTTGGTGCATTTGCAGATGAGGAGCCAATAGGGCACACATCATCATCAGGCACAAATCTGTTTAGTAATTGCTCCTTAATGATCGATAACTCAGACTGCACAAACAAGTTATTTATTTTTTATTTCTGCATATTTAAAAACTTATGACTTCATAAATTTGACTAACAAATGGTTATCAATAAACATGGCAATTTCAAACCGTATACTTACAGATGAGTTGACTAAGTGCTAGGATTTAACTGGGTAGAACATAAAAACATAACTCAAAAGGATACTGGCCAATCCGGTTAAAAGTCATCAAAAGTGTTCAAAAATTTAGATTATTGATGGCATAATAACTTCTGTAATAATAGTTGACACTAATTACATAAAAATTCGGACATAAAGTGTTCTGATCAAACCCAACCAGACACATTTTGGCCAGGCCCAAAATACCCGTTTCGACCAAATAAGACATAGACCCATTATTGAGCCGGGGAAGGGGGGGGGGGGTACCTCAGAAACCGATTCCAAGTGCTTGACGATTGTACCAGCCAATGATTCCATTGATTGTTCTTCTGAAAACTTTACTTCTGAAAGCGATTTTTGAGCTGATATATCATCTTCCTTTGACCCAAAACTAATGTTCCCCGATCCGGGGCCCACAGTCAACTTACAATCTTCAATCAAGCACAAGTATGGATCCACCTATAACAGAAGAACCGATTTATTTACAACCGACATGAACACCAACATAAAATTGTTGAAATAATAATCAGTATACCATCTTATTAGTAAGTGTCGCCTTTGCAACTGGAACAAGAGGAACAATACTAAATGCTTTCCCAGAAACAATAATCATAGTGGTTGCCAAAGTGTAAAGAGACCGTCTACGCGATGGTGGCAGGGCTCCTGCCATAATCATAATAATATTAAACTCCAATATCTTATACTGACGACACTTATAAAGCTCATTCTAATAAAGATAGCAAACAACTATAAGATTCATACCTCCTTCAGCAAGGGATATATCAAGCAATGAAAATGCCAGCTGGAAACTTCTAACTAAAGCCTCACGACCCGAATGCTGCAGAAATTCCACAATTTCAGTGATTCAGTAACAAGAAAGCAGTATGGACCGGTTGGGTCAAAGCGGGCATTCTTGTACATTAGTACGTGCCAGGTCAGGTCGGGATGACCCAAAACACCCCTTGCCAAAACTTCTTATAAGCACGAGGCCTGTACATGAACATGGCGAGTCGCATGTGACCCGGTTTTCTTTATATTACCTTTGCTCGAGAGAATAACAACACGAGACTGTAAGTGTGAGCAATTGCTTCATAATTTTCAGGTGTGTTTTCAGGTGAAATAGATTGTGCCCAAATTGAAGACAACAGTAGTGATATTTGGTGAACGTCTATGATACGTGTGAACCCGGACAAAAGTAAAATTGCACTAATTTTGACGTTATTTTACTAATCTCGTGAAAATAACGTTAAAAGTGATGGAAGGTTAATCAGGCATCATGTGGTGGCGTTGATAGCCGAAAGACAAGGGTACATGCACCAATCAGCCATCGTCCCGATGATTGAGTGCTATGTGCCTTATGTCCAAGGCTTGATGCAAAACTAGTATAGAGCCGAGGGTCTCACCGGAAGCAGCCTCTCTATCCCCATGGGGTAGAGGTAAGGCTGTCTACATCTTACCCTCCTCATACCCTACCATAGCTTTGCTATTAGTGAGATATACTGAGTACGATGATGAATGATGATAAAGTAGTGATATTTGGTGGGAACTGAGCCTAAGGGTAACTGCCTCCTGATAATTGAAATAATAAATAAATAAATAAAAGTAATATACCATATTTCAAATAAAGATTGCAAAAAAACAAAAACCTACCCCATCTCTGTTAAAATTACTTCCAGAATTTGCATCGATTTTTATAGAATAAGTCCGGCTATAACTCGACTTCATTCTGTTAAACGCCCCGCTATTGTTTGACTTCTGTTGACTAGCATTATTGGTCATTAGGCTGAGGGGTGTGGGGCTTCAGCGGGGGCGCGAGAGCCCCTCCGCTCGCGCCCCCAGGCGCGAGCACCACACCACCGAGGCGCAAGAGGGGCGCGAGCGCGGAAAACTAGGCGGGCGCAAGGTGGGTCGCGGGAGAAAGGTGGCGTAAAGGAGCATTGGGAGACGTGACATAGCCGTTGGATCATTTAATTGAGCCGTTGGGCTCATAATTTAATAAAAAAAAAAGTTTTTTCTTCCTATATATAACCAATTTCATATAAATCAATTACCACAACTTCAAAAAAAAACCCAAAATTTAACCCATCTTCCCAATTTTTTTTTTAAAAATAATGTCGTCGTACTCGTCTGATTCCGACTCCTCCGAAGAGGATGATTTGCTTCTTCATGTAGGAGGAGTTTTGACCGCAACCGTGGTCAATCTCTTGCAAAATCAAGCCCATCAACCTCGACTCCCGAGGGTTAGAGCACCACCTCGTGATCGTGATCGATCGGGTGCTAACGATACTTTAATTAGGCATTATTTTAGCGAACCCGATACGTTATTGGACTCGGGAGAGGATAACGGACGTCGTCTACACGTGTCTGATCCTACATAACATGACGTTAGAAGACGAGGGCAAAGCTATCTGCCAAAACTACCAAGGTGACATTCCGCCACAACCGTCCACAATCAGTGATCAACAAAAACTTCACAACATAGCAAATATCAAGAGCCGTGAGATACACGGGGAGCTTCGACATGAGTTGGTTGAACATTTGTGGGAGAGGCGACCCGATGATCTTGTATTAGATTAGTGTTATTATTAAGTATTATTGTTTGTTTAATTTTTAGTATGTTTTTTTTGTAATTTGAATTTTAAAAAAAATGTGTGTTTTTTTTAATAATTTATGAGTTTTTTTAATTATACGTTTTTTGAATATATTTATAAAAAAATAAAAAAAAAATCCGCTGGAGCCCCTGCTCGCGCCCCTCCACACCAGGGCCAGGGGCTCCAGCGGGGGCTCCAACACCCATCTTATCCAGTTTCTCTCTCTGCCACACGTCACAATATTATTGGCTGGAGCCCCCACTCGCGCCCCCGTTAGAGCCCCCACACCCCTCAGCCTTAAAGGCCCGCCTTTTTTCATTTTCCCAAAAAGGGCAGCAGAAGAAGAAAACACGGATACAGTTCTTGACAGTGACCCACCACCTTATTGGGATCAGTGCCAGCTGGCACAAGGCTTGAAGACTGAGGGCAAACAGATGATGGCACAAGAACAACAGAAAATATTCTGTGTGATCCGACTCGTGTTTCGTGATCTTTATGAACCATTGCAGGAAGTAATTGATGAAATAATGCTTCTGGAAATGCCTTTATAAAAAAAATATTATATATAATAATTTTAGTAATATAATTCAATTGCCCAAAAATCCAAAATTATGGTCAGAAAGAAAATATTATTTTAAATATGTACAATTAATGCTGATGCTAGTTAGCAGCATGCCAATTTTACCCTTATTCATTAAAGATGCCAATTGGGCCAAAAAATATTGAGCCTGAAACTTTGGGCCTAGTTTTGGGCTTTAAAATTTCAGTTTAACCATTTAGGCTTAAAATTTTTGGACCGAAATCGGTGATCCAAAATAATGAATTTGGGCCTGAAACTTTGAGGCTAATTTTGGGCTTGAAACCTTTGGCCCGAAAAAATGGTGTGCAAGTGAGGTGGTGACTTCTATAATGTCGACTTGCATTTCGGGCTTTTTTAGGACGTTTTTGTGGTCAAGATGCTTTATTAATATTGAAAGAAGAAAATGTGTATTGTGTCCTGAAAAATAATAATAAGAAGAAGAATAAGATTATTATTCGTAAAAGAGTATCTGCATAAAAAGGCAACCAACTTTCATCGCATTTCAGCTTTGACTAGTCAACTTATTTTAGGCCATAAAAATCATCAAATAGGAACTTTAGAGGTAATCGCCTAAGATAACTATAGGTGGCAATTTTCTACACGACTCAAACATGATAAGAAAATAATCAGGTTTGGGTTGGCTTGTCTAACGTGTTTTTTGTTTAATAACCAGGTCGTTTTCAGGTTGAGGTGTTTAATTAAAAGGGTCATGTTTGGATTTTCCTGTTTAACCCTTTAGTTAAACAGGTCAAATCGCCAACCTGCTTAGTTAAACAGGTCAGCCCGCAAACCGTTTATGACCCATCAGTCCATCTTTTTACGACCCACCAAACCGATTAGCATATTAACTTGATTATTTACCCGCTAACCCGTTTGATACGTTAAATAAATGGATTAAACATGTCATGTGGGTTACATGATATAAAGTGCATGTGGGTTAGGGTTGATGCTTCTGATACAAACAAAAATACTGGTCATGTTTGGGTTGAACAATTCAACCAGTTAGCCTGTCAGCCCGCCAACCTGACACGATTGACGCCCAAAATTAGA
Organism: Bidens hawaiensis; assembly: GCF_021521415.1. NCBI lineage: Eukaryota > Viridiplantae > Streptophyta > Magnoliopsida > Asterales > Asteraceae > Bidens > Bidens hawaiensis. The sequence continues at coordinate 1,610,629 of NW_027491347.1, forward strand.
TAACCAGTTCACACATTAAATCACAAAAAAAGTCAACATGGTCAAATATATCCACCATTTGCCATGTCACCATTTTTACTCGTTACCCTAAATCATTTTTTGAATGGGATGGTTATTCCCTAATGGATACCTAATACATTAAATGGACCAAAGGTGGTTACTTTATATATGCAATTAACCCAAAAAGCAAATAATAGAATTGATACCTGAAGAGGTAGGTTTCAGCAGAACCAAGTTGAACCAGCAAGACTCACCTTAAAGAGGGACGTCTGCACAGTTGGACCCGCAAGACTCACCTTAAAGAGGGACGTCTGCGCAAAGAACAACTGGATCCGCAGGACCCACCATGCTGAGAGAGATGACGTCCTTACGCGCAGTACGCAAGCTGTTCCCGCAGGAAAAGCCTCCCAATGGTGACGTACCCCGCCTGTTCCCGCAGCTGCGGATACTAGCCATCAGGGAAGGCTACCCGCACTAACAGCAAGGCTACACGCACAAGGCACTAACTCAAATAATTCAGTAATGTCACCTGAAGAAGGAGCAAGCCGGGAATACTCCCGCTCAAAGCCGGGAATACTCCCGCTCAAATGAGCCAGTCCGTACGCTACTGGAGGATCTTTTGTACTATACCTGCCAAGGTATGGACAAAAGATCTGACCAAAGCAGCGACAGCTCATTAACAACAGTACGACGAGGAGCACGCTCCAGTACTTAATGTCACTATCAGCCGCTGCCTACTCACCAACCCCTGTCGTGGCACGTACATAGCCTGAAGTTGGTGGAAAAGGAATAGTACACAGCCGGCCATGTCACTATCAGCCGCTGCCTACCCACCAACCACCAGCATGGCACGTGCGTAGCCCACAGTTGGTAGAAAAGGAATATTATACAGCTTGTTGTACCTGCTTGAAAACCTACCTTCGGCTATAAATACTCCAACACCTTGGAACGGTATCATTATCTTATATCTCCATATATTATCTGATATCTGCTCTAGCAATTTCTCTTAATATACACTTATATTCAAGAGCAATCTAGTCTGATTCTCACGCCGGAGGGTGGTCACAAGGAGGTACCCCCCCCCTTCTCAGTGACGAGCTCACGGTGTCTGTTTTGCAGGTCATCAGAGGAATAACCATCTTTGTCGGACCTAACCCTCGTGGAAACATCTATTTAACCCCCAAATTATCCGTAATCTGCCCGGGGTCACTTAGTGTTTCTTCATTGGCGCCATCCGTGCATAAAAGCTAGAACTAATTCTTTTTCAGTTTTTTCAAAACTTCTGGAAAGATGGTTAAGGTTACTCCATTGCCAAGGCCAACGAGTGACCAAGAAACTCCGGTAACCACAACCCCAGCTACTGGGGGGAACACCGGCGAGTACACAAATTTTACGAACACTACCCCGGTTACCCAAGCCGGGGCAAGTGCAGTAAATTTTACGAACACTACCCCGGTTACCCAAGCCGGGGCAAGTGCAGTAAACAATCCTCCCCTGGGATTCATTGATACTCAGGTGGAAAGACGGCAGACGAAGCTCCCCCGCCAAACACTTGATCAAGTTAAAGCGTGGGCGGAAGCATGTCAGAAAGAATTCCAAGCTGAGTTGGATGAACGCCTCCAACAGGCTGACGAATTCGGAAGCACTCGACAACAGCTCAACATGAGCAATGAGTGCGATTACTGGGACGATGATTCGGAGGAGTCCGACAGCGACGCAAACCCTCGCCATAGGGCGAAAGGGAAGCGTAAGGAAACGGACTTCCAACGAAGAAGGAATTTTGGAGAAACCTTCAAAGGAACGCGGGGGGAAACCCACGTGACTTCTCCAAAACCTTTAGACCGACTGATGCAAATGCGGGAACGTCCAAGTTTGCAAGGGACATTGCGGAAGCAATCGCCCCGAATAGTGCTAAACAGATGTCCAACATCGGCACTTATGATGGTATATCTGACCCAGACGATCATTTGAACAGATTCATAGCGGGGCATCCGTCAGCAATTGGACGGAACCCACGTGGTGTTATATGTTCCAAATGACGCTTGTTGGGGCAGCCAGAGCGTGGTTCGACCGTCTACCGGTCCACCACATCTACGATTGGGCAGACTTCCAGCAAAAGTTCAGCCAACACTTCAGTCAACAAAGAAAGTATACCGAAGAGCAATGGACGATCCTCAACTGCATCCGAGAAGAAGATGAGTCTTTACTAGACTTCATCACGCGCTTCAATTCAAAGAAACTGAGTCTGGGCACCATAAGCGAAGATCTTGTTCGCGCAGCTTTCATCCAAGGCGCCGAATACCCAGAGCTTATCCGCACATTGACGGGTAAAGACGGCATGCCATCCACATGGGATGCCATCATGACAGCAACTAAACGCTTCGCGGAAACGGAAAAGCAACTGGGTAGAGATCTTCCTCAGAGCACAAACCTCTACACTCAGAAAACAAGAGAAAACAACGTCCTTACCGCCCGACTAAACAAAAAGAGGAAGCTAGGCATCTGGCAGTCAAGGGTAAACTTTGACACCTCATCCGGCTCACACCCTAGGTTAGGCGGAAGGGATAACATGCAGTTGTCGAACCGGAACTCCAGATGGACGCCACTCACCAAAAGCGTCACCGAGATATTCGCCACCGAGAGGCTCCCATGGCCAGAGGCTCCAATTATCCGACAGCGTCCAAACGCTGATCAAAGCAATTCCTGCGACTTCCACAGGACAAAAGGCCACACCACCGAGGAATGCTTAGACTTGAAGGACGTCATCGAAGCATTTGTCAGAGATGGGAAACTCACGCACCTCGTGGCGCAATGAACGCTGAGCAGGCTAATGCGTGTAGAACCCCAGTTGGAGAAAACACGAATGAAACTGCAGCTTCAATGTTGGAGACTACATACTGCGTAAACAACGAGATTCCGAACCAGGTGCATATTGGCTCGAAAGGCTCGATGACACCCCCATCCCAAGAACATGGAAGGGAGCTCAATTACACAGGCTGCATGTAGATCAATTCCAAACTTGTAAAGAAAAGGCCCAGAGCCACTTCTAATGGAAATGATTCTCCTTATTACATTGACGCTGATGGTCTTACATTTATACTTATGAACTTTCCACACTGATATGCCGGTATTCACCGCATAAATAAGTGGGGAAGTAAGTCGTTGCGTGTGGACGGCGGCAAAACCCGCATAAACACAAAACGGCAAAAATTTCTAAGAGATGAGGACAACCTTCACGCAGGTCAGTTATAGGTAAAGTTTGGTCATCCCACTAAATGAAAGTGACGGTCCTACCCGCACAATCATGATAGAGGAAACTGAACATTAACCTATTGACAACCGCGTGTCGAAAGGTTTAACTTATTCAAAACACTGATGCCGGTATTCACCGCATAAATAAGTGGGGAGGTAAGTCGTGGCGTGTGGACGGCGGCAAAACCCGCATAAACACAAAAAACGGCAAAAAATTTCTAACGAAAACCTTCACGCAGGTCAGTTATAGGTAAAGGTTGGTCATCCCACTAAATGGAAGTGACGGTCCTACCCGCACAATCATGATAGAGGAAACTGAACACTAACCTATTGACAACCACGCGTCGAACGGTTAACTTATTCAAAACACTTGGAAAATTGCTAAGTTCAACTAAAGTATGCACGAGCGAATCATATATTGTTTATGAGGCAAAACAAGTGCCAAATTAAATTATAATATGCATGAGCAAGTCATATAACGTTTATAAAGCAAGTCATCCAGTGAAAGTGGCGGTCCTACCCGCACAAACATTTATATTTCATAAAAAAATTCAAACATTACAAGAATGGCCGGGTATCTACCCGCCTACAGAAATATAAATCTATCCTAACGGTGGGAAGGGATCTCAAGGTTCAAACTTCAGGACCACTCCCTCCAAACCCACTTGTACCCGCACCATCAGTTGGCTGTGACGGTTCAAGGAAAGTCTTGAGAATGGTTAGCCCATCATCAGCAGCAGCAATTTCGTTCACCTTCTCCACCACCGGATGTGGGAAGGCAGCATACTGGTTCACTGCTTGGTCATAGGCAGCTTTAGTGTCCACGTCATAAAGAGGGAAGTTGGAAGGCGGGATGCCCTTCTCAACAAACCCCAGACCAAGCAAGAAACCAATATTTTCCCCATCCTCATGAGAAGCGTTGAGGGCTGCGCTCATGGCATCGTCATAAGATGTGTTCGTGAAGATCCGATGCACAACCTACAAAAAAAAATATATGTATCAAAAACTTTTCTAAGTATAAAGAAAAGCGTAAAGACATTATGAAGCTACGCATACCTGCGACAACGCTTCTCGTAAAAGCCATTCCTTGGTGATCAGAGCTTCCTGGAGGGCAGCTTGAGCTTGGTTGCGGGCGCGTTCGGCTTCATTTTTATTAAGGTTGGCAAGCAACACTTCCTTAGCAGCAGCCTCTTCAACGCCCTTCAGCTTACGCTCAGTATGATCAAGCATACCCCTCTGGTCCAAGATCTCTTGAAGCTTCTTGGCGTCTTCCATGGCCAAGGCATCATGAGCCTGTTGGAGCCTCTCTAGTTTGGCTTTAAGCTCCTCATTCTCGGCGCGCAGAGGCTCAACAATGGCTTCAGCTTTGGTGGCCCTCTCGGTCGCGTTCCGCGCAGTTTCTTTAGCCAACCTAAGCTGTTCGTTAACAGCTTGGGTAGCCTTGGAACGGGCCTCGAGCCGGGCCTGAACTTCAACCTCGAGGGCCTTGAAGGCCTTTTCCTTCTCCGCAGCAACGGCGGAAAGTCTCCTGTTCTCCTCCCGGATAGCCCGCGCCTGAGCCACCTCCCGGCTACGCGCCGTCTTTAACTTGTCGTTTTCACGACAAAGCAACTCGACGCGCGGCTGCATCCGGGCAAGGAGAATCCGAAGCTCGTTCGTCAGCCTACCCTCCTGGTAGCTAGACATAGCTTCCCCCAACGCACCACTTGGGGCGGCGTGACGCGCCCACTCGACGCAGTCCACAGCCGTCCGAAGGGTTGTTCCTCGGCGGATGTTCCACCGTGGAACATACACCTCATTGGAATCCGACACTGTAAAAACAAAAAATAGTTAGGAAAAAAAAAAGCCAAAATAACCCTACGCGCCTGTAGGGTCGACAACAGGCCGATAGCCGCCAAACCCATCACCCGAACCTAAGGGATATCCATCCAAGAGGTCAGACAGATGGGAAGGAGGCAGAGATTGGCTAGAAGCCCCAACCCTGAACATACCTGCTGAACCGGCCGGGGACGAGGTAGTCGCTGGTGCCGGAGGCACGGTTAAAGCCGCCGCGGTAGAGACCATCGGAGGTGAACTCACTGGAGGTGAACTCACAACCGTGGCCGCCGCTGCGGAGGAGCCCGCAGAAACAATCACCACCGGCTCAGTGAAGGATGCAGTGAATATGGCACTGACAGCCGGCGGAGAGGACGTTACAGTTGGAACAGTTGCCTCAACGGGATGAGCAACTGAACCAATGCTGCAAACAGGCGCAGCTGCCTGGGTCATCGCCTCGGGTAGGTTGACCAAACCTACCATCGTGGGTCCAGAACTGTTCCTTCCCGCATCACTTTGGAATGCGGTTACATCCACGCCTGCATGAAGACAAGATATTAAAAATAATGGCGAAAAGAATTGCGGGTAAGATAAATAAAAAGTACTTACGAGTTTTCTTAATCTTGAAGGTTCTGACGGGCGGGGACGAACCCGATGGAACTGGACTCTTCACGCCAGTCACCGTCGTAGAATTTGGTCGCGCGGAGGTGGCAGCTGTCTCAACCTCCGAGACAGTTGTCTCACCACCACCAGGGTTCCCCGCCGCCTCCTCACTTTCGGTCTCCGAGTCAGACCGGTTCCCCTGATCGGCAGTGGAGGCAACCTTCGCCTTGCCCTTCACGCCGGCAGCTTTCTTCTTCCTCACGAAGAAAGGACCGTCTGCGGATTCCTCATCAGAAGATGACAAAATTAGAGAAACTCCAGCAGAGGTTTGAGCATGAAGAGGGCGAGGGTTAATGAAACCCTTACCTGGCCGCGTGGCGCTCAGAATTTCGTGGCCTAGCGGGTAGACCTCCACAAACCGATCCGCCGTTTGCTCCAAGATGGGCAACTCGTTCTCGTCGAGAGCACGAGCACCCAACCGAGCGGGACCACCGCTCTCACGCGGTTGCAGAAGCGACTGCAAATTGTTCCCCTCTGCAAATAAACAGAAAAGCAGTTAGAAGAAAAACCCTAAATCAGCAAAAAGATATGGAGCATACCATAGGGAATAGAATTCGAACCGTATTCAAGAAAGATGGGAATCTATGGCGCCTCTGCCCCAGCATCCTTCCATACCCGGCTCATCCCAAGCATCACCATCCCAGACTCCGCAAAGCGATAAACCGGAGTCTGGATCCGGGAGATCTTGTTAAACCATTCCGCCTCCTGGTAGTTGGAGGCGTGAAGGTTCGGGAGTGCTCTCCCGTTCTTGAATGTCATCGCTATGGGGACGACACGGGCAGAGATATAGAAGAACTCCCGCTTCCAAGACCGAAGACTGCGCTCGGTAGCACAGATCTTCAAACCCTTGATCCGAGTAATCAGGGTATACCAGCCCTGGATGCACCTCCAGGAGTAGAAGGTCATCAGGCGGTTGACGCGAGGCTCAACGCCCAGAATGTGGCACACCCATTCAAAGTGGCGAACCTTTGCGATCGCCATCGGGTGCACCTCCGTCAAATGTACACCGTGTTTCTCCAGAACACGGTACACAAACTTCGTCAATGGGAACCTGAGATTCCCATAAATGAAGAATGCAGCATACACCCCTATGCCCTTGGGGGCATCGTACACCGTCTGGTGAGGCTCAGGAAACTCAGGCTCGAAAGGCTCGAGTATGAACTTCTTGACGATGTGGTGATACATGTCGACGGAAAGAGCACACTGGCACTCGCCAGCAGTACTCTTATCGTCCTTGTCAGACGCTGACATCGGGTTCTCCGTGTACACGTCAGACTCCTCAGCAGTAGCCTCAGGATCATGAGTAGAAGACATCTGGAGGTATGAAAGAACGATTTCAGGAGAATGCTCGACGGAAAAGTTAGAGTATTCGCCGGAAATCGCTTAGAAGAAGAAGTGAAACTGTGAGTTGAGATGCATCATCTCCTCCCTTTATATACTCATCGCAATGAATGCGATGAATTTAATGCGGAGGAGAGAGGAAAGCGCAGGTGCAATGAAACTATGACACGTGGAAAGAGCACGCCGGCAACAGCTGTTGACAGGACGCGTGCCGTAAACTTCGCGCCCACGCGCCCGAAAACTCACGCCCACGCGCCTGAAAAAGCGTCTGGAATGACCATATACTGTCACGTCGCCATAACTTCATGCACGTCCTGAAACTGTCAGAAGAAACCGTCACACCACGCTGACGTCCCTTCAACAGTTGGACTGTTCTTATCCTTTCACCAACTCTTCGAATTTCAAAAAGATTCAAAAATAAGAGGGAATACACCCCCTTACCTTGGCAACCAAGTAACTATAAGACGGGTGCGGGTACAGTGTCATGGCAAAACCCTTCACATACTTAGCACCCGCAGGGAATTGATGCCAAGAATACCTTGGCAACCAAGTAACTATAAGACGGGTGCGGGTACAGTGTCAAGGCAAAACCCTTCACATACTTAGAACCCGCAGGGAATTGAAGCCAAGAATACCTTGGAAGTAACTATAAGACGAGTGCGGGTACAGTGTCAAGGCGAAACCCTTCACATACTTAGCACTCGCAGGGAATTGAAACCAAGAAGGATCTTCTGGGCCATGCTTGTGGAAAGGGATATAACATCCCCGCATAGCGAGAACATTGAGAACTAGATTGTTTGATGCTCCAAGATGGAATTGGTTGTTTAAACATAATTGATCACTATGTCTAAAACTACCAAAACCTCGTGGAGAACCTATACAACTGAAACTCAACGCTCCTGACTTGCGAGAAGGTTACACACCTACCCGCATCATACCCAAAGATCAAGCAGAAAAGTGGGAAATTCTGCGTGACATTAGGAAACCCGCGGGAAGAATCCCCACGGAGAACCTTAAAACTAAACCCTTTTCGAAACCCCTTGCTTAAGTTCAAAAGTTCACCTCACTTATTAACAATTCATGAGAAGAACATTGGACTGGGGGGACTTGAAGAGGTAGGTCCCAGCAGAACCCAGTTGGACCCGCAAGACTCACCTTAAAGAGGGACGTCTGCGCAGTTGGACCCGCAAGACTCACCTTAAAGAGGGACGTCTGCGCAAAGACCAACTGGATCCGCAGGACCCACCATGCTCAGAGAGATGACGTCCTTACGCGCAGTACGCAAGCTGTTCCCGCAGGAAAAGCCTCCCAATGGTGACGTACCCCGCCTGTTCCCGCAGCTGCGGATACTAGCCATCAGGGAAGGCTACCCGCACTAACAGCAAGGCTACACGCACAAGGCACTAACTCAAATAATTCAGTAATGTCACCTGAAGAAGGAGCAAGCCGGGAATACTCCCGCCCAAAGCCGGGAATACTCCCGCCCAAATGAGCCAGTCCGCACGCTACTGGATCTTTTGTACTATACCTACCAAGGTATGGACAAAAGATCTGACCAAAGCAGCGACAGCTCACTGACAACAGTACGACGAGGAGCACGCTCCAGTACTTAATGTCACTATCAGCCGCTGCCTACTCACCAACCCCTGTCGTGGCACGTACATAGCCTGCAGTTGGTGGAAAAGGAATAGTACACAGCCGGCCATGTCATTATCAGCCGATGCCTACCCACCAACCACCAGCATGGCACGTGCGTAGCCCACAGTTGGTAGAAAAGGAATATTATACAGCTGGCTGTACCTGCTTGAAAACCTACCTTCGGCTATAAATACTCCAACACCTTGGAACGGTATCATTATCTTATATCTCCATATATTATCTGATATCTGCTCTAGCAATTTCTCTTAATATACACTTATATTCAAGAGCAATCTAGTCTGATTCTCACGCCGGAGGGTGGTCACAAGGAGGTACCCCCCCCCCTTCTCAGTGACGAGCTCACGGTGTCTGTTTTGCAGGTCATCAGAGGAATAACCATCTTTGCCTAACCCTCGTGGAAACATCTATTTAACCCCCAGATTATCCGTAATCTGCCCGGGGTCACTTAGTGTTTCTTCAACAATGGTCGTAAAGAACTTCATTACTGATAGCCTACATTGTTTTGAGTCTAGTTTCTATATATAAAGTTCATTTGCATGCATCATTAGTTGTATTGATTGGAAGTTCGTACTTTTTTTCTAGAACAACAAAAGATCATACTTCAAAGTTATATTTGTTTATATTAAAGACTAGCCATATTTCAGTAATTTGTGTTTATATTAAAGACTAAGGGATTGTTTAGAACCGCCAGTTGAGCCATTAAGAGGGCTGATCGATTCAGAGGCTCCATGCTAAAGGTTTACAATTGGTAAACCAAACACACTTTGGTGTTGACCAATTCAAAGAGGCTTCCAAACAACCACTAACCGTATAAAACGTTGATGAAATGGTTAATGAAAGCCCACCACATTTTTGTTGATCAGAATTGTATAGCAATAGCATCTTGAGGTTAATGATGCCTTAATCATGCAATATGTTTTGACTCAACATGAAGTTATCTTGAACTTTAATACACATAAGAATATAAGATACATATCGTCCTTTGGTATTTCTTCTATTCACTTGACTTGATATTATTTGTGTTAATCAACTAATAGACTACTAAACAAAATGGTATCATAAATAACTTCCAAGTTCCAACGACCGTTTTTCGTTGGTAATACAAAATATCATTTTGTTTATGATACCATATATTGTATCATTTTGTTTATTATCAAGGCATGTTCATCAGCTAGTGGATCCACAAAAATCGACGAAACTTGGGAAAATTGTGTCTTATGTGTATTCATTTCAAACAATTTGCTTTTCTTTTTTTGTTTTATGACTTTATGCTACGTTTTTATTTTTAGAACTTACATTATGTTTTTAATTTCCATCTAACAAAAATAAATTAACTTTTTTTTGTGAAATCAATTTTCCTCGATAAATTCATCAGTAATATTGTGCTAGCTTCTGGAGAAGAACCGTCAGCAATCCCTCGCTAATCTAGCTATTAGTAATCCTCTGCACCTGTCTCTCGGTAATCTCTCTACGACTAATTACTCAGGCCAATGCTACCGATGAAATATGACCAAGGAATGCTCATCGATAAAGAGTTCCACCGAGGGAAACCTCCATCCATGATACTTTTTTGTTTAGTACTCATAGTCATGCTTAGAAAATTACGGATCACACATTTGTTAATGCGAAATCATTTTCAATTTTGAAAGGATCTTATATATAATCACAAATATGAAATTCTACTATAAAATCATATTATTTATTCAAATCTACAAATACTTAGATAGCATTTTGAAACTCATGATATTTGTTTAATGTAGCATCCACATTGGTGTTAAGACATTGAACAAGGGTGTGAGACAAGATAATGAGGTACCCAATTATTGTTGTTCCACCCAAGAGCCTCACAAAATCAAAAGAATATAATTTAAAGCCTATAATATTTCAAAGAATTGAATTGCTTTATTAAAAGGGACAACACTAGCAACATATTCTTCGCCATGCATGATTTCTTACAAGAAAGAACAATTAAATAATAATTAAATATGGTCCAATGGATACGTAATATATTGGAATATACACACATTCACAAGAAAATCCCAATTCATGTGTGCATTGGAGGAAACCTAACAAGCTAATAAATAATTGCTGTACTAATATAATTAGGCAAATTGCGACTTTGGGGAAGAATTGAGTAGACATTAGGTACTTGCTTATTGGAAGAATTTTTATATAATTTTAATAATAATAAATAATAAATAGATGGTTTTAAAAGAACATTAGAGCATGCACAATAGGAGGTAAATAAGGGTGATGATTAAGATTTGGGATCTTTGAGGTCTCAATCTGACTTTCCACTATGGTGGGTTTTCTCCTTCATGATGTTTTTGGATGAGTCATGCGTGAAGCGTCAAAATCACTATGAACGATTGACATCCCGTCTTAGAAAGGGTCTCCTCAACCCTCACAAAGCCCGCTTTTGGCATTTCTTGCACAAGGACATCCATCCCCTGTCTCCGCCCTATCTTCTCCTCTCTGCTCAAAACATGTTATTATGGATGCTTTGATAATCTGATGTAATTGATCATAGTGATAATTTTTGTTTTACTCACCAACTTTCAAGAACAAATGTAGATAATTTCCTATAAACTTTTTTTAGGTCAAATCATATTAGAATCAAAATATAATGGGCAGTAATGAACCCATAACTCATGTTCAGATTGAGCTTGGATATACAAGGAATCTTGGGCTCTTGTATATCATGAAGTCCTCCACATTGTGTGCCCGGTATATATTTGATTAATACAAACAATCCAATTGATTTAACAAATTGCTTTCATGTTCCCTATTTATTATACATTGTCCACACATCAACGTGTATGGTCTCTTTGCCAACCCTTTATTAGACCTTTCTCTTTTTAATGCTAGTATCAATTCTATAGAAAATTCAGTGTTAATTTGTTCTCTTAGAACTATCATAAAAATGGTGTACTAGCTATAAAAAAAAAGTTAGCAAGTCAAAGTTATAGACGTAAAATCAAGTTCTTAAAGTCACGAGATTGAAAAGTTGAAGAGAAAACGATAAACGATATAGCTTTTTTAATAAAGAGAGAATGAAAGTAAATCCAAAAGGAATATATAGTAGATTTTATCATGAGATATGTGAGAACAAAGTCTCTAGGGCTTTTGTGTTAATTTATGAGAAAAAATAAAGACATTATTTTTCTATGTGCTAAACTTAGATAGCAATGTCAGAAAAAAAAAATCTAAATCTATTTTGTAGCCTAGCCATAAAATACGCAACTTCATATTAGTCCATTTTTCTAACACTTCAAACTAGATGTTATGCAACCATCTATCACATATTAGCTTTTCAGTAGCGTGGAACATCAAAAAATCGTGTACCCCTTAAGAAAAAAAAAACTCATGGGCTTGTCACCGCTAGTAATTATTGACAAATATTTAGCATACATGTGAATGCATGTGTTGTAAGCTGTGTATCACCTAAATAGACAGTTGTATTCAAGGGAATGAGGAATTGGCAGCGAGTATCACTTGAACATACTTATTTAAACAAACACACTCACACACGCACATCATATTGTATAAGAGATGCCGATCGTATTCCACCCATCTCAAAGGTTTCAATATTTGTTAGTAAATTTATTAAAAATGGATACACAATATATTTCAAATAGAAACTTATGATTATAGATAACACACGACATGCATAATATAGGGTTGTTTTATTAGTTGGGTTGCATTGCGTGACTCTCACGAATCACTTATCAACTATTCAACTACAACATGTTCGTATGCAAACTTATCATATCATAGAAACATGAATGGAATTAGATATAAGTTGTAGGCTTTCACAAAACCACAAAAAGGGTGGGGACGTGGGGTATACGCAACGTTCTTGGCTTACCAATTCATTATGTGTTATTTCACTATAAATATAGTATGTCATTCAAGACAAGGATGAAGAAAATCATATCCCCCGAACAACGAATACATAGTTAACGAATAGTTGCTGAGCGACATTATTTTCATTTAATCATCAATGGTAGAGTAACTTAACTGAAATCTAAGTCCACAATCGACGCTATCTTTGTAACTTCATCTCTAATCATTTATGTTGACTAGATATATAAATTACTTATATGATTTTAACCTTATTGTCGATTTTATTTACCTATTTAGTTATTAAATATTACAATTCAAACAAAAAGATTCTTATTTACTTAATTTAGATGTACGATATATGAAGATGAAGCTATTGTTTTGGATGTATAATAACAACCACACATAGAGCGAAATGGGCATGAACAAATGAATAATATGAAGCAAATGTGTGAAATAAAAGATTGCTTGTACATATCCAAGCTCAATCCAAATTTGAGTTACGGGTTCAATGGCAAGGCTTCTTTATGACAAGGGGTGGCCTGGGCCTCCTGTTTTTCGTTGAATAATGTAAATTTATCCGTTTTTGTCCGAAATTTTTATATGTGGTGTAAAATTACCCGTTTATGCCTGAAAATTTTTATACGTAATGCGAATTTGTGTCTTTTAGTTCAAGCTTCACCACTCTATGGGCTAATTAATATGTCATTAAATTTTGATTCTAATATGATTAAACTAAAAATATAATAGGAAGTTATCTAATTTTGTTGAATGTTGGTAAGTACAAATGATTATATATATATATATATATATATATATATATATATAATGGCCTATTCTTACTAGCCGTATAGGGCACAATACAATTTTAATAAGTCAAATTTTGATTTTTCATATAAACTCATGCGTTAAAGATTAGACAAAACTCATGCTTTAAAGATTAGATAAAGAAGATGTGGTTGACTAAGAAAACTTGAAAGTTAGCAATCAAATCTGTGTACTTAGATTATATATATTCATTAATTATGGTATTTATCTCTTTAATTTTGTTTTAAAAGATTCTACTATAGGTTCATCCAGACAGTTAGGAGTTTTTGCCATAAGGTTCAAATCTAAAAAGTATATGCTTTTAAAAGGAAGATTGAATTTCAATAAAGAGAGATTGCTAAGTGTTATGACCACCTGAGATGATCGTTAAAAAAATTCTCGACAAAAGGTGAATGAAAAGAAGTTGTACTTTGAATGTAGCCCTAAGAAAATTTAGAGAGAAAATTATTTTATCTAGAACCATCCTCTACCTCTAATACATTTTCTTTTGGCATAATCATTTTCCAAAGCTAAGTACATAAAAAAAGATACCTTCTCATCAACTAACATCCATGAGACATAGACTCGTCAAATAATTTTCATCTTTTTTAGTGGAAAACTTTGGTCATGACACATTAATCTGTGAAAGATTTGATGGATCCATGTCACGTCACTTTCCTTTTTTTAACATTGCACTTAGTCACAATCATTTGATTAGGGGAAAACATAATTAGCAAGTATCTTAATTCAATCTTATCGAATTCCAATCATAAAACTTGAAGAATTCTATCAATACCATTATCTATCATAAGAATTTGTTTGAAAATTATAGGTTATAAGTGGAAACATGACGAGACGTTCCAAAAATAAAAGAACATACATCCTAATGCTGTCGTTTGCAACCCATGAGAAGAATGTAATGACTGAGACCGCCCGTTGTAGAAACTCCAAAACGGGTGGCGCCATCCACCTCAGCCGTTAACTACTCATCAAACTAAAGTTGGCGCCAAACCCTATTGCCCTCCTCTCGCCATCCCCTTAACCTCAAGAGGGCTTAAAAAGGTGTGAGTCCACCCTATTTCAGTCAATTGTATTTTTTAACATCTATTTAAACCACACCGGGCTAGTTAGTTAAAGACCACTATATACGTGGCGCTTTAACTAGTCAAATCACCACTATATACGTGGCGCTTTAAGAGCATGTCTTGTACATGTGAGTTCTATTGTTATAATTGATTCAATATTAAAAGTAGGGGGTGTTAAAAAAACATCCAAATCTGTATCCGAATATCAGAATCCAAATTATTCGAAAATTCAGATATTTTTTAATCTCGGATATCCGAATTTTCGGAGTCGGATTCGGATATATTTTTTTAATTATTAAATAATAAATATTATTTGTAAATTTCAGATATTTTTTGAATATTTCGGATAATCTTTGGATATTTTGGATAATTTTTCGGATATTTGGATAATTTCCGGATATTTCAGATAGTTTTTCGGATATTTCAGATAATTTTTCGGATATTTCGGATATCCGAAATATTTTTAAAAGTATTTCTTAATTTTTTTTTTATAATCATATCTTTTTCCGGATATTCCGGATAGCCGGTTCACTATCTGGTCGGATATCCGAAATCTCGGATTCGGATAGTAAAATCCACTATCCAAAAGGTCCAGATATCCGATGTTCGGATATCCAAAAGTCCGGATATCCGACTTTTAACACCCCTAATTAAAAGTATCATAGATATGAAATTATTTGAAACATATAGTTTACAAGTGAAAACATGAGGAGACGTTCCAAAGATTAGAGAACATACGTCCTTAAATGTTGACGTTTGCAAGCCACGTACGCATGTAATGACTAATGTAAACTAAGAACATATCTTGTAGCTGCGGGCACTATTATTATAGTTAGATTCAATATGTATCATAGTTTATTGTATGATTTTTAACTAATTTTGATTATTCATGTTGCAAAAAGTGAAATGTAAAACATAAAACTAAACCAAAGTTAAGCATTTAACTACCCATATAAACTAATAATCACGACTTTGTTTTTTTTTTCTTTTTTATTTTCACGGGGACTTTCCAGTAAATCACTCATTCTTAGATTATCCACCCGAGCATCTTGATTGTAATTTGTAAAGTTCTCCTTTTATTCGTCAATATATCTAAACGTGTTAATGATAACTTATAACACTGCATTTTCTTATCAATCCAATCAACAGCGGTTCTTAAACATTTAAATTGGAAAGAGGGGGGAGGGGGACAACCAAGTAAAAGATAATATTATTCAAAAAGTAATAAGCTAAACTTACACTTCTAAACTTAAAAATGGTGGAGGTCTCTTCTGGTCTAATGAAGCTTTACCCTTCAACCCAACATCTCTGTTATCCAATAAAAAGATATCCTTAAACTGGGCAAATAAATAAAATTTTTGTGGACTAAAACATTTACTCAAGAAAAAAAATAAATAAACATATGGAGTTGGGAGCTAGAGAATCTTGAAGTGGACTGAAGTGTTGTTGAACCTAGTTGCTATTGTTGTGGTCCAATGGTGGTTGCCTTTTGACTTAGCCTCGCATAGCCAACGTTGTAAGGGGTCACAACACAATCAACTCCTGCATGTACCACGTGGAAACTATAACCCCCCTGTGTTGCCTATCAAAAAGTAGTTAATAGACCATTCATATAAGTTTTTAAAAGAAATTGTCATAAATTATTAAAGCTTACTAAATTTCTCATCACAATCTAACGTTTTAGGATGTACAACTTGAGTAGAGTTTCTAGAGGATTTTTATTAGGCGTTTCGTGTATTGGAATCCAACTTGATTTCTAATTCGTATCGGAGTTTTGATTTCTTAATCTGTTTGACAGAATTTTATGATTTCAACTAGGTGTTTGTAAGTTTTAATTTGTTTGTGTGATGATTAATATATTATGTTCGTTTATGTGTCATTTGTGTTCATTGGTGGATAATCTGGGTTTGTTTCAAGATTCGTGCATATATAATGTGTTACTATATGCATATGTCTATCTATTTCTTTGTGTATGGCGACATACATTTCTTCAACATCTTTTTTAAAGACACCAACAATGTTTATTTAATGTTACGCATAGCTTTTTGTTAATATGGAAAATTATGTTGCTAACCACCTATAAAAGAGATTAAATTCACAACACACACACACGGGAGAAAGTTAACGTACAAATGAAATTAACGTGCTAAATATGAGAATCAAGTAGAGTAATTATATAATTACATCATAAAGTAATTACGTAATTACTCTATGATGTAATTACATAATTACTCTACTTGTATATATAATTACTCTACACTTGATTCTCACGTTTAGCACGTTAATTTCATTTGTATTTGATTCAAACCCTATACATATACATATATATATATATAAAGAGTTAATTTGATTGGGTAACTAGTTAAATGGATGCTAATTTCTCTACTTCTAAATTTGTATTGGTTAACTTGTGTACTATGATTATAAAAATTGTGTTGTTATAACAAAAGAAACGAACTTATTTTTTTTTTAGAAAATACAAGGAGAATATCACGTATCCCCTAAAAACTTCTTAATTCATATATATCCAAACAAGTTCATGATATCATATATCCTCTATTGTAATTGTAGCAAAATCCGATTGAAGCAATAGAGCGATAGAACTAAATTGACTCCGAGTGTTTGATTGTCTGTAAGTTTGATTGCTTCTATGGATTGCTACTATTGACTTCTTTCTTGATCAACTGCTCAAGTGTTGAGTTTGACGGACAGTGTTTTCTGAGTTTTGTTTGTGAACTGGAGCCTTCTAAGTAATGACTTTATGTATAATTTTTTCGTCGCCTTCTTTGTTTCAAATTTTCTAGAGTTAAGTCATATGGTATTTTAAAATTACATGGAATATACATATAGAACTCAAAAAGGGTTAAACTAAATGTCTAAATTGACAATGCATGAAACACAAATGGGAATTGAGATTTGATTTGATTGGATCGGTAAAAGGAGCTGCCCAAAACAAAGTGGAAAATATGATGAGACACTCCAAAAGGTCCTAAAATTAGAGGTCAACTTGTACACGTGGCAGAACGTTTGTAGGGGTCTTCCACCCTAAATGTCACATACGTGTCACTTATATGTGACTATATGTCATGTAACCATGGTGTTGATCCAATTAGAGATGAGTATCATGTGAGTAGTGAGCGGCTAGTGAAATGATCTGAAGTCTAAATCAATCAGATTGGGCCCGACCAAGAGTAGAAAGCCAAGTCCAAGTTTAAATCACTATCAAGATTGAAAGTTAAATGTCAAAAGGCAAAAATAAATGATAGAGATTTTAGTATAATTATATTGATTTATTGATCAATGTGAATCATAATATTCATCAAATAAACTATAGATGCCTGATACCTGCTTACTGAGTTTGTTATATGTTAAAGGTGTTGCCCCCCTTGGCGGGTGGTTCCAAAGGGGCATCGCCCCTATAGCTTCCTTGGAAAAAAATTATTTCGACAATTATTGCTATATTAAAATTTCATTAAAAAATGAATATTCAGATTTATTCAATCCGGATTTTGTCACACATTCAATCCTATGTCAAAATGGACTTAATGTCAAAAGACCCTAATTTAAATGGTTAACTACTATTGAGAATTTATGAATCCCTTCCCTGTAACATGTTTCCTCCATCAATTGGTCATTTACGCTCTTTTCTTGTTTGAAATTCTCACACAAAATCCCTACGAAATTCATGTCTCGTCTGAGTTTTATCCGATTAAGTATTTAAAGAATCACCCAAATAATTTAAATTAGAAAGTGCCATACAACTCTCAGGCGTTTACATGAAATTCCCCAACAAATATACGTACAAACCAAGACAGTGTTTAGGGGGTATTCTAAAATAGAATTATTTCTTGAATTGTTTTATAGCCTTTTTATAATCTTTTTAGAAACTACCATAAGGCCTTCATAAAAAAAACTCTTTCAATCAAAAAATTCTAGAACAAAAAGATTTTCAAATTCAAAACAAAGTCAGAAAGATGATTTAATCAATAGAAAGATGTTTGCAAGCATAACTGAGGTTTTTCAACCACTTTCAATAAATCAAAACCATTTAATACTGAATTCTTTTAATGTTTCAATGACGAAATAGAAGCTTAAGACAATATTTGACTTGTCTATTTATTATAATAAACAAAAATGATTGTTCAATCAAGCATCTCTTAATTGGCCTAATATTTTGACAAGTGGCACCCTTATTCTCGTCATCTTTAATTATTAATTATTTTATTAAAATAAATCATTTAAAACCTTTCATAACTTATCCCTTTATCACATCAAAGCATCAAAAATTCTAACATGTTTTTTCCCATAATATTTCATTTTAACAAAAAAAAATGTTTCTTAATGATATCCTTTTACTACATTTGTTTTAAAATTTTAATATGACATTCCATGTTTTTTACAATTTAATGACTTATACAAAATAATAGTCTTAATAATTTTAGATAAAAAGTGAATACTTTAAATTTTATACTTATCTTATTTTTAATTTAAACTACACTTAGCATCTTAATTTTGAAAACCATTCATGATTTTTAAAATTTTTCACTTTCCGTCTATAATTATAACTTCTATTATATTTCAAAAACAGCAGTAATAATAATAATAATTTTTATATAATCTTACTATCCTATATTTTTTATTAAATTGATCTATTTCTCATTAAAAAAAACAAATGTTAATAACGGTAATTTTTATTGTTGGCCATGTGGTGTTACATGTTCATATGCATCAAATCTAGATAAATACCAGAAAAAAATACATGTAAATATGACCAAAATATCTAACGGTCGCTGCTATCCAAAACCTATAATGGTTTTATGTTGTTTCGGATGTTTTGTTGCTTTGAAAAAATGAAGTTGTTTTTTATATTTAAGATAATGTTTTTTATGTTTTAAAATACTTTTTCAGTTTTTGTGGACTAGCATTGTTTAAACTCTTAGTATATGGTGTTTTACTTATATATGTTTTTTTAATGTTAAAACAATGCTTAATTTATATCGCTTTATAATACAATATATTTATTTAAATTTTATGTATTGTTTATTTAAGTATTTGTATGAGTTGTATCAATCTTTTTTTTAAACACTATTCTTCTTAAAAATATAAATCCCTATATCAAATTAATATTAGTACTAAATGATTTATGTTTTTAATAACAATCGTGTGTTACTAGTAAAAAAAGTTAACTAAATAAAGTTTAAGCAATATATACAAGGAAAGTTTTTAGAGATTTATGTCGCACTTTCTATATTAAAATTAGAGATGGAATCAATCTTCTAATATTTAATGAAGAGAGTAACTACAAATGTTGTATATGAAAATTTTTTTAGAGATTAATGAAAATTTACAATCTAATTTTCTTTTTCATATTTTATTTTATGAAAATTTTATTGTATTTAACGTTGTAATACATAGTCATATTCATTCATCTTATACCAAATTAGTATAAGTATTTCATATTGTTTTAATCTTTTGTTAATATAGTTTACCCAACCTGTGTATACACGGGTATTTAACCTAGTTAAAACATATATAAAATTATGTGAAAGAAAATCAGCAATGATCAGTTGTATGAGTGATGTCTATACCTCGGATAAAAAGATCAGTGGAGAAGACTCTTGATATACAGCCAATGAGGAAGTATAAGTATAAACATATACTCAAACCACTATATATCTTTTATTTATGAAATGATTATACTTTTTACGCTTATTTATTTATTTATTAGATATTGAATAACAGAAAGTCAAAAGCTAAACTAGGCAAAACTAAGAACCAATATTTGATGATATAGCAATAGTGGTGGTGCGACGGTCGTGGTTAACGATAGTAATGACAACAAAAATAAACAATACATATTAAAACTCTAATTTTATATCATACATAAAAAGGCTAACAAAAATTACCGTTACAATACTCATTATGACTCAGATGCAGCTGCAGACCTCAATTTCTTTGGAGGTGGGTTTCCTCCAGACACAATAACATACGTGTAAAAGCATAGCATTGCAGTGCTGGCCAAAAAAAAAGGAAAAGATTTTAGGTTAAAGCTCTTGCCTATGGTGTAAACGAGCCAAACCGCTCATGAGCTACTTGAGATCGGCTAGCTAAAAGCTCGGATCGAGCCAAGCTTAAACGAGAACGAGCTCGAGCCCAAAAACAAGTTTGTTTAATAAACGAACCTGTGCCCGTGCTTGTGCTTCACTTATCGACATCGAGCGGTTCGTGAGTCTAAACGAGCCTTTATTCATATAAATTTTATTTAATATATTAAACGTATATTTATATAATAATTATTGTTTATAATATTATGATAAAATAACTACAGAATATATATTAATTACATATAAAAACTATAATTATAAATATTATATATATATATGTATGTATGTATTAATGTAAATGTATATAAGTCAATTAATATATAATAAATAAACCGAGCCCCAAGTTGAGCTCAAGCTTAAAAAATTACTCACGAGCCGAGCTCGAGCTTTAGAAATAAAGCTCGAAATGAGCTGAGCTTCGGCTCTCATAAGTTAAAACGAGCCGATCTCGAGTTTAGCTCGGCTCGTTTACACCCCCTACTTTTGTCTACTAACGGGCCAAAGCGGCTTCTTGTCAAAACATTAAAGTCACAAACATTAATGCATTAAATATTATTATAAAAACTATGTCTTACAAATTTACCAGGGCAATTCGTTAATTTTAATAGTGTTTGTTTAGAAGGTTGCATGTCCTAAAAATACATGGCCAGCTTGACATGATCTTTTTTAGCTATTTTTAATCAACACTATCCATATAGCCCGTTCATTAGTAAAAGGATTGAAATTGCCATAACTTGTTACCTTATGAAAATGTTAAATCCAGTTGGTAATATCTTCTTGGTCTGCATAATAAAATGAACATTTGGTAGTTTAGATCGAAACGACATATGGGATAAAAGTAAGATAGCTAGTGTAATATTTCAAATAGTATATTACCAGTGAATATGTTTGAATATTCTTCCAAAGGAGTGCAGCAGCAATCCCTTAAACAATTGCAAAATATTGAATCTAAGGAATAATATATCACACCAACATATAGCATTTGATTCATTATAGTTATTCTTTACCTAATTGGCCAAGAATGAACGGTGTGCTGGATTGGCCTTGTTTCCATATTTTTAAGCTTAAAATGCCAAGTGCCAGCAAAGCACCACCATAGAGTCCACCAGTTACTAAAGAAGCAGGGTTTCTTGAGAATATAAAACCAATAAGCCCACCGCTGAAAACAATGCCACCTGTTAATTGATTTGGTAAAGAAATGATTATTATTATAATAACATAATATTTGAAACATCTTATAAAATATACCAACAGAAAAAGAAACTCACCATATGGAATACCGAAACAAAAATCATGAATCTTTGCTGACCGCTGTTTTTCAGCGATTTTATTTTCCGCTGGTTCACTAACTTCTTCTCCATTTACATATTCCACAGTACTTGAATTTGGTTTCCCTAAAATGTCATTATGTGACTTGATTCTATAATTTGGAGCTGACTTATTCTCTAAAGTAGATGCTTTTATGGCATGGCCATTATTGTTGACCATCATTAGCACCTGAAACATAAAATGTGTAGCATGAGCATAAAATAATCATTTACAAAGACAAAAAACAATTGAAAATGCATATACCTGTAAGACTGTAATAGTTGTGTTTTCTGTTATTATTTATTTGTTTTAAGCTGTAACTGTTTAGTACTTTAGTTACTGATGTGTAATAGAACTCAAATTTGTAGAGTTTATTTATTTAAGCGCTACTTGAACTTTATGTCCAAAACCAGTGCTAGACAATCAAATGTTTATATGGCATCATTGTCTATTGATTCAAATGTTTAATGAGTAACATATATGTACTGGAAGTGTGAAGTTATCTATTAAATGTTGAGTGTTATTCCTTAACCGTGTTAAGCGTTTATCTGCTCTTTCGTATTCTGATGAGAATCATGAATATTGTGAGTGTGGTTCTTAATTTTTCGTGATGAAGATGCCAAAAAAGTAAAAGAAAAACTATGCATCGTTTTTCAAATTTTATTTTGACAAATGAAAAAATCAACAAAATAGTTCAAAAAATAAACAAGAGTGAACAAATTTTAAATGCAAGTTATCATCATGTGACCAGTGTACCATAATAGAACTTCTCAGTTGTCAAATTACACATAAACTAATGGATATTCAAGCATGCTTCTTATCTACATCACAAAAGGAAAATAAGATGATATTTGCAAATCTGCATACTCCCTAGTTTAACTTAAGCATACACCTAATACTTTTCAACTTCAAACCTATAGAAACACACAATAAACAAGCAATCACACAACAATTACATTCGAGCATTGATTCGTTGATATTATACGACATGTAACGCTCAATACCAGCATACTAAACCACTATTTGACTAAACAAATGAATTATTGCAGCTAAACCAGATACATATCGAGTAATTGATTTAGCTTGAGAAACGCACTAATTACATTCAAGTATTGATTTGTTGATATTATATGACATGTAACACAATAACCATTACCAGCATATTAAACCGCCTATTTGACCTAATTTACACCTAACAAATCCATTCAATGCAGCTAAACCAGATAAATAACACAGAAGTGAACGATCTGGCTTCAGAACACACGATAATTACATTCAAGTATCGAATCGTTGATATTATAAGAAATGTAATACAATAACAATTACTAGCATAGTAAACCACATCTTTGACCTAATTAACACTTAACAGATCAATTCATTACAGATAAACCGCATACCTATAGCAGAACTAATCGATTTAGCTTGAGGAACACACAGTAAACAAGCAATTACACAAAAATTATATGAAATGTAGCACAATAATAATTATTAGCATATTAAACCGACTATTTGACAGTAATTACACCTAACAGATCGATTCATTATTGCTAAACCACATACATATCGCAGAACTAATCGATTTAGCTTGAGAAACAGACAGTAAGCAAGCAATTACACAAAAATAATGCATAAAGTAGCTCAATAACAATTATTAGCACGTTAAACCGTCTGTTGACCTAATTTACCCCTAACAGATTGATTCATTATTGCTAAACCGCATGCATCTAAGAAATGAATGATTCAGCTTGAGAAACATACGGTAAACAGACAATTACACATACAAAATGTAACATAATAATCATTACTAGCAAATTAAACCTGTCAGTTTGACCTATTTACATCCAACAGATTGATTCATTACTGCTAAACCGCATACATGTCACAGCACAAATACACAATAAACAAGCAACTACACAACAATAGATCATATCCGCTTCACATTCGAATTCTAATACCTTGATTACAAAATATAACGCATAATCATTACTAGCATCTGTTTGACCTAATTTACACCTAACAGATTGATTCATTACAGCTAAACCGCATACATATCTCAGAACTGAACGATTCACTTTCAAAAACACACAGAAATAGATCATATTCGCTTCAAAAACTGTACAATTGATAAACCGATAGAATGAGATGAGACGTATACCTTAGAACGAAGAATATGGAGGTGTGATTGGTTATGAAGTTGTAATCTGCTGCTGCGAATCGCAGATGATTGAGAGATTATTGAAGACATATTTTGCCTCTCTCTGATTATTATTATTATTATTATTATTATTATTATTATTATTGTGAATAGTTTATGAAGGTCGTCATAACAGAAGTAGTTACAGGTTTGGTGTTTGTGACTTCTTCAATGTTTTGAGGCTCAATTGTACGGCGCTGAATTGAGGCAGCTGGTATGTTTCTAGAATTTAGTTTTTTTTTTTTGAAGAATATGATGTCACGTTTTTTATCTGAATTTAATTTAAAATTCTGTCTGAATAATTAATAAATGTTTTTTAATGGGTCTAGTAAGCAATTAGTGCGTTTAATAATAGTGGCTAATTAGTTTAAGCAAAGAGCTGGTTGCTTTAAACCCGTGTATTGTGACTGAAACGTAGTAGGATTTTGGTTGTTAATTTAGGGACGGCTAACAGTTTTTGATGGCCTAAGGCATTTCAAAATATATGAGGCTTTTTTTTTTCCAAAATATATAATTATTTTGGTTACGATCATAAAATGTCGAAATATTATGAAATTAAGTAATGGATTTCATATAAGACGTTGTTTTAACTACTCCAACTAAAAATCGACTACTGTAATACAAACAAGAAGAACTTTAACATAAACCAACTACTGAACTTAGTAGATTTAAGTAAGGAGAAGAAATACGCGAATAATCAACTAAACATAAATCTTGAATCGTGGAATTGAAACCTAGAATCGTGAAAGATGGAACAAAAGCATCAAACTTTTGAAACCTTGACTCATGAATGTCCGTTGATTGTGAGGTGTGAGGGTCGATAGTGTGATTAGCTAATTACTGATATTTGCTTTGATAGTAATATATATTCGATATCATGAACTTTCTTTTAGATTGTGAGTGTAGAATAAGCGTCACATTTTTTTTAATTTATAAATTTAATTATTTTATGATTTCATTTAGTTCAAAAATTTGTAGTTTATAGATTGCTTTGTGTTGAGCCAGACCAACTTGTATAAATTTCAAGACAATCTCGTTTGGCTCGCTAAAATTTAGCAGGTCAATCCAACTTTTTATCGCCTAAAGAATCCATTTTGCCTTTTATTATTTATTATGTTATCTATCAATATGTATAACAACAGTTATAAAAATATTTATACTATATATAATGCATCACTCATGGGCAAATTAAGACACTTCATTTTTAAGTAATTTACAACACTCAAAGCATTATGTACAACCATTATAGCATGTAGTATAGGGGCAAAGTTGTTCACTACAAAATATGTTTTTTCATATATTCAGTTTTGTTAATAGTTACAGCATTGGTCCTTAAACTCTACTAACTTTTTGTAACTTTAAGAAAATGTTACAACTTTTACCCCTTAACTATTTGACAAGTTTATATATTTTCTTGTTTTCGTCTATATCTCTAAATATATTACGTTTATAAAAAAACCGAGCTTACCGATGCATCGTACTTATTTTTGTCGACGTTTCGATATAAAATTTATTCAATACCGAGGTACATATTATAATGTACACGTCACCAAAGCATTAATGTACAACTTAAATATGCAATTATAAATCAATAAAATGTTTAAACGCATGAACATGCAACCCATGTTTATTCAAATATCCAGCCAGCCCATCCTTAGTTTTCAGTCCATATTAGTCATCCAGGCTATCAGAATTAAGTTCTCAATTTATACCCAAAAAGATAACAAAGAAACTTTAGTGTTTTATTACCTATAACAGAATGAAGAAGAATATTGAATTGTGAAGTATAAAAAATAACATATTACCATGTATATTTTCATAAGCAGAAAATTCTACACGAAAACGCACAAAGCTAAAAATATCAAACGAGCATCCAAATGAAGGAGCCTTGGCCTTGACCAGCTCTGGTCCACCAAGCTTCCAAGCTCCACTTGAGTTAATTAGCAGCCTCAAATAACCAACGAAGAAAATGATTAAATAAAATGCTAACATCGACTATAACGATCAATAAGTAGGATCAAATAAGCTTTTGTATACCTCAGGCGACAGACCGTGATGAACGAGGTGAGCATTATTATGTAGAAATTCCAATAATTCTGCTACCTGAAGTAACATCACAGTAACCAATACATACACATTATCATAACCTCAAATTCCACAAATAACAAAACAAACAACCTACCATTCATTGCAGCTCACGCAGCACTTAGCAATATTATCCAACATCCTAACGGCATTGGCCACGGATGCAAACAACGGCTCAGTTCTGGGGACCTTTGCATCTGGTGAATAGAGCACAGCTTCAGCAGGTAGAAGAAATAGTGCATCCCAAGCCAATGATATATTAAGATAATAAAAAACGAAATTTTAATATTAAATAAAAACAAAATTATAGGAATCTTTTAATACCTAAAACACCGAAATTAAGGGATTTTTTAGTATTAAATAAAAACAAAAGTATATGAATATTTTAATACCTAAAATACCGAAATTAAGAGATTTCAAATTAATAACTGATAATGGTCATTATTTTTAAAAATAATTTGAAATTAATAACCGAAATTAATCAATTTACTTTCACTCAAATTTATTTTAAATCCTATGATATGTGGGTTTTAATTATCTTGATTTTTAAGCAATTCAATTTTTCAATTTATGTAATATTAACAATCAGCTTATGAAATCCCACCTAATCACGAAATTATAGGGTTTATCAATAAAAATCTTTATATAAAAAAACTCCAAAATTATGGTATTTGAAATTAATTAATGAATGGCCATTATTTTTATAAAGGATTATAAACTAATGACCGAAATTATGGTTCTTTGCAAAATTAATGCAATCTTGATAAATATAGGAAGTACAATTTCGTGAGACACGCTATTATAATGTGATATTTGTTGATTTTATTTCAATAACAACTATGTTTTGTTTTTTTATTTTTATTAAATTGTTAAATATTTTAATATTTAAACAACTTCCATAACTGCTCCTATATCACGGTTAAAAAGAAAGTGGGGCAATGCAGTTTTTAAATTTAACCCTCTATATAAAGATATTAAAAGCAATAAGTGTTCAACTTAGACACAATTTCTTGTTTTACTCATAGATCATCCGACTGAAATCATTAAACAACATAAACTAAAAGAGGATTCTTTACATCACACTGCCTACAAACTTGAAGACAAGCAAAATCTTCAATCTGATAAGGTAAATTCTTAAATTAATTATTTTTTAATTTTCAAATATTTCATGTCTGCTTTTGTTAATTTCAGGTGCATCAGCCAAAATTTTTCAATGTTCTCCCTTAACGTGTATCAAATCCGTACACTTAACCCAAAAGCATAAAGTTTATGAAGATATAAATTGATGGAATTAACATACCTACCAATGTATTCAAAAATTTACTAAAAACACAAATAACAGAAGAACATGCACCCCAAGTTACTTCCATTTAGGCATACTTGAAGGTAAAGCTCACAGATTTTAGATTCTCATATTCAAAGAAATTTGTCATGGATTCTTTCTTGTTACTTGATATTAATGAGAAACCTGGTGCTTAAGTTCTAAATTTTTCCGGTAGAGTCTGCATAGGCATACTATAAGAAACAATAAAGTAATTCAGATGTAATACACACCGAAAATAATAATGCATAACACATCAATCAATGGTGTGGACTAATTGAGTAATTGGGTGAAACCCCTAATTTATCATCACACCCAGATTCTAAGAAACCCTAAAACAATGAGAAAATGGAACCCTAAAACAATCTAAGAGCATGTAGGGAGTCGGAGTGGACCTTATGGCCTTACGGATCTGCAAATCGTCGTAGTTGAGGCAGAGGAACGGTGGTGAAAGGCTGACGACGTAGTTGAGGCGGATCTGCAAATTGGCGTGGTGGAGGAGGATCTGCAAATCGGCGTAGTGGAGGCGGGTCTGCAAATCATGTGCCGGAGGAAAAACCCTAACCCAAAGAATAATATTAGAAGAAGATGAGGTGGAAGAACGGCGGTGAAAGGTTGACGACAACAGTGGTGGTGTTTCTGTTTGTTTTGTTAGGTTTTGGTTATTTGAACTTTGAAGACTTAATGCTTTGAAGACTTGTATGTCATTTAACACGTAACATGATAGGTAGAAAATTGAAATATAAATTATTTTTAATTTAATTTATTAATCTTTAATAATATAAATATCATTCATATTTCCTTTTTTATAAATATTATTTATATTTCCAAATATTATTTATGTTTCCTTAATATCTTTAAAAAAATATATGATCTTACCTTATTAAAAAATATATAAAAAAAAGTTTTAAAATCCATAAATTAAAATTTAAAACATACTAAATAGTTTCAAATTATAATCTAATATTTAAAATAGTTTAATTTTTAATATTTATAGAATTTTTTATTGAATAAAAGATAATTTTAAATCATATTTATTTAATTAAAATTGATTTTGGTTAATTTGTGAATGAGAGTGAAAATTTTAGTTTGGTTGGATTGTAAAGGCGGAATTGAGATAAATTAGTTTTTTTAATGAAAAGTATGGTTGGCTTGGGTTGGAAATGAGAATAGTAACAACAAACCGTTCCATTTTTAATTTCCAACTCATAAGGACCAATTTTCACCCATTTGGTTTAAACATCTTACCCAACTTAACCCATAGAATTAAAAAAAAAAAAAAAAAGCTCACACTGACCCATATAAAATAGTTTTAGGTTAGGATTGACAACCCCTAAATATAGCTAACTTTCATTTACATCACTAGATAATATAAACTCGTAAATTAGGAAATTCAATTTTATTTATATAATTAGAAAAGACCAATTTTATATTTCTTATATACGCAGGAAAACTCTTTTTGGTTTTTATAATTACCAAATATAATTTTGTTATTATTATATGTAATAAATTTTACATGTAAACTAAACATGATTTGTCTTTTTCCAAACTACATTGTTTAGATCAAAGTGACTACATCATCTGATTATGGTATTAATACTGGAGATTATTGCAAAACTCCCTCCAAATGTTATAGCCCATTGCAAGATCGTTTGTAAGGAATGGTTAGCCTTCATATCAACGCCGGTGTTTCTAAATCCATATCATTATTCTTTTATAAAGATAGATTAATTACATTAATGAGCGAGATAGTTTGACCAATATAGTAGGAGAAAATTAAGCTCAAGATTCAAACACATGTCCCCATTCAAACGTTGCCTAACTACGTTGTCTTGTCATTACATTATGTTAATTAAAATCTACGTATTGGCCATATGAAACTCATACAATTATTTCGATGTAAGTTTGGAGTGAAAAAATTACGAATCAATTGTCACAATGTTTGATTTAGCTGTCTTTTCTTCATGTTTTTCAACATACTAAACTAATCATTTTTATATTACATAAGTTAGGAATTTGTAATGGGCGAAACGCAACAAAAGTTTGAAGCTTTGTCAAGTATGTATACTAAATACTTAAAACATTACTACTTTGATAAAACATATTTTAGAGACTAAAATATTATTTTTCCAATATCGAAACTTGTTACAGGAGATGTAGCAATGCAAGAAGCCAACACAAAATAAACTCAACCTCCACCAAATGTATCAACGAAAGTTGCAGATCAACCTCCTTGTCAATCTATTGATAGCATTCTCACCGATTATGAACGGTGGTTGAAAAATCAAGATGAGATAATTAGGATGTGCGATAAGTATGATTAAAATTTATTTGTTGTTTTACTTTATTGCACTGTCATAATAGTTTATGGATTATGCAATTATTTTCTTGTTAATTTTTTATTTATTTCACATGTTTATAAAAAAAACTTATGAAATAGATGTACCACATTGATGCTACTAAATTGGAACTGTAATAACAGTAAAAAGAATTATATACTAAAGTTTTGTAAAAACATTATATGACTAACAAAACTAACTCATGTACTATTATACAATATATCACGATTTGATTTATGAAACAACATAAATGAGCATGCTGTTACAAAATGTTGCCCCCCGCAGCATCGCGCGGGTACGCTACTAGTATTACAAACTAAACATATGCTTAAATAAAAACCCATCTATCTTTTCAACTTGCTAGGGAGGCCTTTTAATTCAAACTCGAGCTTAAGCTAGCTCGGCTGGATCGCTATGGCCTTAATTTCATGACTATAAAGATAGATAATAAAGATTTGTATGTCTCGTAAATAAATAAATAATAAATGGCATGACTTCAAACACACAATATAAACAAAATTCACCAATGTTTTAAAAAGGGTTGTTATATACAAATTCCATCCTCATGATGTGTGAATAAGGCTATGCGACTCGTATAGATACGAGTCGCATAGGCCTAACTTATTAACATGCGTATGAAGATGACAGTGTGGCAGCTTTTTGCAGTCTATACGAGCCATATAGATCCTATACGAGTCGTATAGATATTCTTGTTCATATAGACCCTATACGAGCCGTATATACCCTATACGAGCCGTATAGGGTCTATATGACTCATATAGGTAGCATGTCAGCTGTACTGTGGCCAGATATTTATAATCATTTTATGGTCTATACGAGCCGTATAGATGGTATACGACCCGTACAGGCCAGGTATCAGTTTTCTTACTCCAAACGTAATTATTTTTATGGCAGTTATATTTCAAAAGCTTAGATAACTCACATGGGCGTCAACCAAAATGAATTGCATGACCACATATAAAAAGTCGTTACCCAAAAACGCTCATGTTGTTCGTATGTTTTTATGTATATAGCAAAATTTAAATTACGTGTTTCTATTTTGTAAACAACTCAGATGTTATTTTTAATATTTTGTAATTTAAAAAAAATCTAAAAAAAAACTATACGAGTCAAACAGACTCTATACGAGTCGTAGAGTCCTATACAGCTCGTATAGGGGCTATACAATGCAAATAAATGAAAACTGACACTCCTGACCGAAAATGACTTGACACTACACCTATACGACTCGTATAGGCCCTCCTGGTGTATGAATAACCTCCTTGGTGTATGAATAACCTAAGCCTTTAAGAATAGGTATATTACAAGTACCATATTTGGTTCAAAATGGTACAACTGGTTAAACCGGAATGTACCGAGAGGTTCAATCGGGTTGAATAATTTATCTTGTTTCATATAAATACAATTTCAACTAAAAAATAGCCCCAAACTACATTTATAATCATCAGAACCAAATATCACACATTAACAATGATTGAATCATATAGAAAGTTTATACTTTATATACATAATAATTAGTCAATTACAAAAGATATAAATAAACCAACATTAGATTTGCGTGATACAAAATTGGTTGATTAATGAATCATCGTTTACCATGCTTATTCATTTCAATTTTATCCACTATGTTAAAAATCTTGGATTTAAGACCGGTATTTTTAAAAAAAAATCGGCGATACAATGTTCTAATAAATCGTCAAAAAACACCGGACACTAAATACCGGTTTTACAAAAATCCGGTATAACCAGTTCAACCGGCCGGTACGTACCACTGTATCGGTTTTTTGCTTTTTTAAACTGAGCATCCTGATTTTTCAGTTTTATAAGTTCGGTTCAGTTCAATTAAGTTAAAGGTTAAATTCCGTTCAGTTTTGAAACCGTCATTAAAAGTTTGTGTCGGCCTGACCCTGGCAGAATAAAAACCCAAAACTCTCACCCTTTTGTCTCTCAATTTCAGTTTCCAATTCTCAATCAAAGGTATTATTTTATCTTCAATTTCACTTTAATTAATTTCGCTCTCAAAAATCTATATTTTATTTTCAATTCTTAATCCCCGTATTCTAATGATTTCTTTCCCTTTTTGAATAATATGCGTGTTTGCTTGTTTTGGATGTAGTGTTGAATTAATTGTTGATGGATAGTTGGAAAGATCAGAGCCATTATTTTTATCCAGAGACTACACGAACTAGATCTAATGGTTACAGGAAGCCGCCTCTAGGTATCATCTTTGTGTTTAATTTATTAGATATTAAGCTACCGGTAAAATTATAACTGAATTTAATTGTTATGAAAATATGGTGTGGGTTTGATAATAATTTTATGTGAATTTGTATGTCTGCCCTAAATTTACAGGGTATTAATTTTAGGGATACTGGCTGCTTCACGGCCACAACAAATATATGTTCATGTTTGCTCATTTAAAATTTGAACATGTTTGTGTTTGTTCTTTTAAAATCTAAACGGGCAGTTAATAAACATAAATGAACATATGTATATGAACAAGCGTAGACGAACATAAACAAACATATAAAAGAACAAACTTAAATGACCACAAACGAACAAATAATATTTAATTGCATATTAGGTATTGAGGTGATATAAATACAAATAATATTTAATTGTTTTTTATTAATGTCAGCGAGCATAAATGGATGAACACAAACAACTTTCACAAACATATATGAACGAACGAAACAGGTGTTCATGTTCGTTCATTTAATTAAACAAACACAAATTTTTGTTCATGTTTGTTCGTTTATTAAATAAACGATCATCCTGCCGAACGGTTCATGAGCAGTTCACTGAACGTTCAATTGTTTATAGGCCCTACTGGCTGCAGAGTTCATATCAGAACTTTGATTAACATATATATGTGATAATTTAATCTGTGATAGCCTTTGAATAATCTCAGTGAACTTGTGTGGATGCCCTTTCTTTTACACAGATTAATACATGATGTAAAAGAGTTACACAACTAGCAGAAACTTTAATAGAAGTTAAATACCTACCTACCTAAGTCTATTAAAGTAGCATGCTTGACTTCAAATGAAGAAATCCTGCTTCTATAATTAGGAAAAATAAGCATGCCCTGCACAATTTGTGTTATGGCTAGCCTTAGATCTAATACTTCTAGTATCAAAAGTGAGTGATAGTTTATTTCTAATGCATAAAACTCACTAAATAGTTGGTTTTGTAATCATATCTGGCTAGCGGTGTAAACGAGCCGAGATCTATTATGTTCGTTCGAGCTCCATTCGAGAGTAGTTTTCCAAGCTCAGCTCGGGCACGACTTGTTTATCATTTATTAGTTTATATACATTTTTTACTACTTAGTATGCGTTACTTAGTTATTTTTATTATTATTGTATACATGATAGTAGTTATACAAATATATATTTAATACATTAAATTAAATAAAAAAAATGTATGAACAGTAGGTCTGTTTAGTTTCGTGAACCAGCTTGAGCTCAAGCTCGTTTAAGCTAGGCTCAATTCGAGCTTTTAGCCAGCCGATCTCGAGTAGCTCATGTGCAACTTGGCTCGTTACACCCCTATATCCATCACATTAGTTATTCATAATTTTTCTAAAGAAGTGCTTACGGGCCAACCCAACCCGCTTCACTTTGATGTTAAAATAATTAAAAGTTACCTGTCTTGTGGCGACCCATTACCGACTCCAAGACCCGCCCATTTTCCACTTATGTTGTTTCTTGTTAAAATAACATGTGTGATTTTGCTTCAGGTGGTGCTTCAAATTGGCAACAAGGTGGTTCAAATTGGCATCAAACCGTACCTTCGTGGGAGAAAAAGTTTTGTTCTTCAGTCGGGTCGATATCATGGAAGAAGTTATTGGAGACGAAAAAAACCATGCATTTATACGACAACATAATAAAATGGAACGATTCCGCGGGTAAAGAAGCCTTTGAAAATGCGAAACACAACTTCTATGCAAATATGTATAATCTCCCTAGTGACAACAGGCTACCCGATGCCGATATTTACATCGATAAAGTAGATTGGGATTCTGAAGTCGATCATAATCTAATACTTGATTTGGATTCTGATTCCGTTGTTCCTGATTCCAATTCCAAAGATGAACATGTAGTGATATTCGGGTCGAGTTTCCCCCCTAATTATCAAAACTTCTCACCTTATGGATGGGGTGATAGTGATGATGACAAAAAGAAAGTTGAAGGGGGTGGCTTTGACAATAATGATAATTGGGGGGTGCGGAATGAAAATAATGATTATCGTGGTTGGAACATGTACGACGATAATAATTGCTTTTACGGTGATGTGAAAAACGAGAAGAAAGAAGGGGGTGATAGGTACATGTCGAGGTATAAAACATCGAGGTTTCGTAAGGATGGTGATCGGGGTCGTGATAATGAGAATAGGAGGAAATCGGGTTATCATTGTGGACCGGTGAAGCCAAGTTCACAGACACATAGATGGAGTGTAAAGAAACCAGTTTCTTGATTTGTTAGGTTTGTTTCTTTATCCAGTTTGTATCTGGTTTGTTGGTGAGTAAAATGTTGTTATATGCGGGTGTTTATGTGTGTTTCGGCTTTGGGTGTTCATGTATCATTTTGATCGTTTGCCTAAACTGAAGCAAGTTGGTCGGTTTGAGATTTATATGGAGAGAGTAGCTGATCATAAACCGTGGTGATCGTTTCAACCGTCTAAATCAAAGCAAGAACCGGTATAAGAAATATATTCGGATCGCGCAGGGATGTTTAATAAATATTTGAGATATATATGGTTTGTTTTGATGTGTGACAATTTAATGCTCTAATTAGTGTATGGAGCTAATAGGTGTTGCCATTCTTTATTTATTTTTCTATAATATGTGGCTACATATATTTATTATACGTTCTAATAGTTAGGTGTCTATGTGTTATATTAAGCTAACTATTCGATCCTTCTATAGCTTGTGTTCTCTTATACTTCTTGTCACTACAAAATCTAGCGGGTCAATGCTGTTTATTGAGAAATTATAAATGATGCTTTCTTTATACTTTTTAGACCTGTCCAGTTTGAGGATTCAGCCGACCGACATTGTTTCCAAAGTTGGTTCTTTTGCTAGAGTTTTTGTTGAAATTGGATGACCATTATGTTTGCCATTCTTTCTTAATATGTGGTTGTTTGTTGGTTCGTCTATAATTTGGTTGCCGATCATTGTTGTTTCTTTACCAATATAGGTGCCTTAGCCATAATTTCCATCAAAGCTGATTTTGACTACAATTACGGTCGATTGGTTATGCTATATTGCTACAACTATAATGAAACACTTTTCTATATGGTGTCTTTTTAATTGCAATGTTCCTTGGGCTGATCGTTATACCCTAACGCCACTGGCGCCATCAGGTGACATTACCACCACCGCTAGCGTTCAACCATGCTGTGAAAAACAATAGCGTTAATCCCAGTAACTAAGCACGTCCTTTTTTTCTTCTTGTTTTTTTTTTTTGTCTTTAGTACATAACACCACCACCCTTTTTAACGGTTTTTAGTATATAGTTAAACCTTGTTACATGGTTTGCTAACTAAAAATCACTGCATGGTGGTGGTAGTGACGTGATGTTTTTAGCTAGCCTTGCTAGTTAAAGCATAGACTATAAAAGGTGAATGACTTAAATGGCGGTTGATGTTTTAACTAGCCTTGCTAGTTAAAACATGACATTGTTTTTTGACATATTGTTTTGATGGATATACCGTTAAAACTATAAAGGTAAATGACTGAAAAGACGGCTAATGTTCTTTAATGGTGACGTTATTGTCTTGATGGATATGCCGCTAAAACTATAAATGTAAATTAACTGAAAAGACAGCTAATGCTCTTTAATAATGTTTTTATGGTTTAATAATGTTTTTAATGGGTCGTTCAACGATGAAAAGGCGGCCAATGCTCTCTAATGGGTCGTTCAACAAAGAATAGAATTGTTCACCTGCGAAGAATAGTCAATTTCGAGTCGTGGGTGACACTAATTTACTTGAGCCTTCAAAATTCAAGAGTGAACTTTTTCACTCTAATCCGATTTCTCTCGGGTCATATGAACTGCAACTACAAATCCACAATAAAGCCCTTAAAATAGTGATCCCATAATCGTTAAAAAGGATCATCCATTTTTCGTGGGTTATTTTGTGAACTTTTAAGTACTAGAAAGGCTCAAAAGGAGTGAAGTCAGCTTTTGGGTCTTATGGGACATGGGCCATTTTCTTGCTAACTTATTTTTTAGTTACTATTTCTTTGAATTCTTTTTCACACCTAAAAGACGTAATATAAAGGAAGTACACAAGTATTTAGAAACGGCTTCAAAAGAAACATTACATATTTGCATGTAACTATAGGAACATTACATATTTATTTACATTAGTTAACACTCCATCAATGTGAAGGTTCAAGAAAATGTTGCAAGTATCTAAGACCATCGTCAACACAAACATATCTCCAACTCACAACACTCAACACCCCTACCCCCACACTCCCCACCACCACTCTCCTCCCATCTCCACCCACCTCCTCCCTCATCGCCAACCGCATCTCCGCCACCATCCCGCTCGAACCGCCCCCACAACAACACCCCGCCACCGGCAACTCCGCCGAAAACCACCCGTCACTACCCGAAAAAAAACTCCCCCTCCCTTTACAATCCATCATAGTAAAAACCCCTTCAAAATCATTCCACACCACATTCCACGTCACCCGTTTCTCGTCGGTCACATCGAAGTACTTCAACCACTTGTTATGTTCCCGAACGTCGAAATCAAACCTAAATAGCGATTTCGAGTCGAGAGAAAGCGCGGCCCCGGGTTTTATTATTGTGACCGGGGCCGACTTAGTAGTATTAAGTGTTATAACAAAAAGAAGGTTTTGGAGGGTGATTCTAGGGGTTGGAGGTGGCGGTTGGCGACGTTTAGTGGACGTGAACCCGAGGTTGTAGAGCCGGTGGTACGGGAGGGTTGGGACGGCCGAACGGAGGTGGATGAGGGACGGGAAGTGAGTAGTGCAAAGGTGTTCCCATAGGCGGTCTAAGGTCATGATGGAACACCATGGTTTTGACACACATGAGGCAATGGCTAGGGTTTTGGGGTCAAGATTGTTGGCAACAAGAACAAGTACTTCCCATGGGATGTTAGACATTGTCACATAATATTATTGATGTTAATGTTTAGTTACTAGGGTGTTACTAATATATATGATTTGATGATTTGGATAAGTAGGGTTTTTACTTTTGGCTATGGAGTGACACGTGTAAAATGTTGCAGTTTTGCATGTGTTGTGCTACACGTGTGTAGTCATGAAGAATCAACACTTTATATAACTTTTTTCATTTTCTTTGTGGATTATCCGTTAAATAAGGGGGGAAATATAAACTAAAGAAAATATAGTTTACCTATCAATTAGCAAGATACGAAAATTGGTACCAAGTGTTGATCATGAGTTTTACACAAAGGGTTCGTAGTTTGGGTCTTATGAGTTGAATGTTGATCGTCGTTTTCTTCATTTAAACGAAGTTAGAACATGTCTGTGTCAACCTATGAAATTAAACATGCGTTGTGTTTGAGATCACGTGTTTTGTGTTCAATGGTGAGCCTAAGTAACACACAAATTTTGAAAATGATATAACAAGACTGGTTTTATGGAAAGATGGTCATCATATATGTTGTTTGAAGTATAGTGGTAAATGGTAATGAGTAATGACTAATGTTGTGTTATCAAATGTAGCAATCCACTATGTGTAGTTGTTTGCCCATCATAGCATTAAGAAAGGTGATCATTAGATCGACTAGAAAGATGCCAAACATTTCTTTGGCATGTAATGTATCGGAAATAAGGTAATCGTGCGTTGTTGTAATATGACAATTTTTTCAGCTACTAGTGAATACTATTGTTTTATTAAGTTTGTACACATATAACTACATGTATATACAAAATCTATACAATATTATAATGCATGTGTTGCGTTGTTTATGATGAGAACACAATTAATGTCCACGGTCATGGTCCACACCTATTATATATCGAAGCATGGAGGATGGCGTCCATGGCCATCGCTCATGACCGAACCATCCTCTCTCCATTATATCACTAGACTACTAGAGTTAATAAACATGCACTTGAATGATAAGGAAGAAGTGAGCTCTCAAACATCGCGGGAGCTAGTGGCCATAGAATGTTTTTAGGAAAAATTCCCAAAATAGTCCTTTTTAGAGATAGAAGTCCCAAAATAGCTCTTTTTTTCTTAAAATCTTTTATAATTTGGACTGTCAAGACGCATTGGAAAAAAATAAAAATACAGACGAGATTTCGAAAGAAAGTCAGGTAAAAGACGAAAATTTGGGGAAATAATGTCGTTAAAGCCCAAATTCCTTGTAATCTTGGAGCAAAAGTTCAAATTTTTCAAAAACTTTTTTACTCAAAAAAACCGTCTTGAGAGACTGTTTTTTTTTGGTTTCCTACCATTTCCGTCCATATTTTCAAATTCTTGAAAAAATATATTTTTGACAATTATACCCCTGGACCACCACCACCACCACGAACCACCACCATCACGTCGGCCCCACCCCATCCCGTATAGGAGCCCTCATCTGCACACAACTCAACCACTTTCTTCTCTTCAATGGAAAACCCAACCACCATCACCACCATTAATTTATGGCCGTTTTCGAGAAGCAGATCGGCTGGGAACATCGAAAGCCGGCAGCGGACGGTGGCCGGTAACCGGAAAGTAAGCAGTGCCGCCGTGTTCCCGGAGTAATTCCACCAGAGATAAGTACCGGAAGTGGCCCAGCAGCCCGGCCCGACCTGGTGTTCATTTGGGTCGGAGCAGTCCGGTTTGGCAAGCTAAACCGTTCGGGCAGAGCCGAAGCTTACACGATAACCTTGTTCGGAATACTGCCAAAAACTCAACCGCCGTAGCAAGGGGTAAGGTGTTGAACGTTAATGTTCTGACGTGTATTGGTTACCGGCAACGGATGAGTTGTCAGAGTGATGTGAGTAAAGAGGTTAACGGTGGATGTGTGCCGGCGGGAAGGGTGATGTGGCGCCGGTGACGGCCGCCGGTGACGGTGGAGCTACCGGATTGTTTAATTTGAGGAGCTTGTTTACGAAGAAAGTGTTTTGACTTTATGTTTTTAATTTAATTTTATTTTATTTTTGAAGAAAGTGGTGGTGGTGGTGGTTCGGTGGTGGTGATGGGGTGGGGCCGACGTGGTGGGCCGACGTGGTGGTGGTGGTTCAAGGTGATGGTGGTGGTTAAGGGGTATAATTGTAAAAAATATATTTTTCTAAGAATTTGAAAATATGGACGGGAAAGGTAGGAAATATAAAAAAACATCCTCTTAAGACGGTTTGTTGAATAAAAAAGATTTGAAAAAATTTGGACTTTTTCTCAAAGATTACAAAATAATTTGGACTTGCACGGCATTATTTCCTTAAATCTCGTCTTTTACCTGACTTTCTTTCGAAATTTGGTCTGCTCCCTCTTTATTTTTATCCTTTTCTAAAGCGTCTTGCAAGTCCAAATTATAAAAAATTTTAAGGAAAAAATGGTCTATCTAAAAGAGGATATTTTAGGAATTTTCCATGTTTTTATCAATCTAGTTTCATTTTTTTATATTTTTTATTTTTGAATTATTTTACATTCATATGTATTTTATCAAACTAGGACAAGGGTACGTGCATGGTGATGGATATTTGTGGGTAGAGGTGGCAAATGGAATAGGTTGGGTTGGGTTGAACGGGTCATGGGTCAAAATGGGTTTGGGTCAAAACGGTTTGGGTCAGAATGGATTAGGGTCAGAATTGTTCAACTAAAAAATGGTTGTTTTGATTTGGGTCAGAATGGATTAGGGTCAGAATTGTTCAACTAAAAAATGGTTGTTTTGATTAGGGTTGGAACGAGTCAGAACGGGTTTCAAGTTTTTTTTTTCTTTTGTTTGAAAGTGAATAGCGGCAGAAACATTTTAATATATTTAAAATTTTGTTTTTTATTTATATTTTGAGTTATTAGTTTTTTATTATTATTTTTTATTTTTTTTAAAGGGTTTTCAATTAATATCAAAAACCCCTTAAAAATAGTCAAAAATAATAATAAAAAAAAACATAACTCAAAATATAAATCAAAAATAAAAAAAGTAAAAAAACTAAAATGTTTCCTCATCCTCATTACATAAAAAATAAATAAAAAAAACCCACCGAGAAATCAAACCGAAACCGAAAAATTGACGGAAATGAAACAAAAAGCCAAACCGAACCAAATCAATCAAAATCAAAAACACTCAATCAAAACGAAACTGAAAAAATTGAAACCGAACAAAAACAAAACAAAAAACCAAAAACGAGACCGGAATCGACCAAAAAGAAATCAAACCCCAACCCGTCATGTGTGAAAACTAGTGCTTTATCCGTCCGGTGGACGGGAATATAAACGCGAATACATGACAACTACATTAATTTAGATTGCCACGATACTATAAAATCAAGTTATAACTTTTGAGACACAAGATCATATCTGATATAGCAGGTAACACCCAACGCATATCTGATATAATATATGATGCGACCGTTCTCAACAACATTTCAGATGAACTTGACTACACAAAAGCAAATTTACCTTATGATTTCATTAATAGAGTATCTCTGAATCAATTAGATGTAGAGTTTGATTGGTTAGACTCCTATGGGTCAAACAGCTCCTTACACCTTAATGATTCAGCACAAGAGTGTCAAACAAACCTTTACAATAGAAAATTGAGATAGGACCAAACTAACAACTTTAAGGGTCCTAATCATAAACATGTGGTTAATATTTTTAAGAATTTCCCAATTACTATTGTACCTTTTCCACTCTTTCCTGATAGGCTTGTACACAACACAGAAATCCATCCTATTGATCTTCCATTTTTATTAAGCTGTTTTTAAAACCTTTTCCTCTCTTTCTATTCCTGAAACACTTAAAACTTGTTTTAAGCAGTAATTTCAATCAATGAGCTAATGAAATTTACATGTTTCTGGCACAAAAGATTAATTATTTGCTTTATAAGAGACTATAATCAAATAGCTGTAGTAGTTTGGTCAAATTAGCCAAAATTCTTTGATCATCATGTCTCTCTAGACTATTAAAACAGCATTATTTTTTGAAGGTTAAATCTTCCAAATTTGCATGTCTATATATACAAAAGTCAGATGAAGGGGTAACTTTTTACTTTTAAGGTTGTAATGAGCTGCCCCATTGAACTTTAAAACTCAAACCCGAAATTTGTTAATAGCCAAGGTACTGTATTTGTACAATAACACAATAAACGAATACGCAATAAAAGCAAACTAAAGGTTTTTTAATTTAATTAATCGTGATTTATTACCTGCACTTTTGTTCCATTCCCATTCTGTATCACTACAAAACATAAACGGCACAGCGAGAATCAAATATGAGTAGATAAAGATTTAATTCTTTTAACGCTAAAACAAACATGAGTTGTCACAGTAGTAATTCTTTAAGCCTTTCGGTGAATCGCTCGTTTATGTTTGTTTATCTAAAATAAATAAACGAACATGAACAAAATTTTTTGTTCATTTAATTATATGAAAAACGTGCATGATCACAAGTCTTGTTTGTTCATTAGTCTATATATTTTAATGTTTTAGGGCCAAGAGGTAGTTGCTCACATCTACTTTTATTTGGTGTACGGTCATTAATTCTTTCATCCAAATTCAGCTATTTTCTTTAGCGTTTTCACATGACAGCAAGGTTTATGTGGAATTACATCATATTAGTTCGATCAACATCTATATTAGTTTTGCCAAGCGCTCTTGCCTGATCATATGGTGGAATTACATCATAAGAGGTTGTTTCAGCAAGCATGAACAGGCGTTACGTGGTTCTTGAATGACTCTATTTAAATTTGATTTTGTACTAAACGAATCGCTAGTAATAACACCAATAATAATATTACCTACCTCAATTTTTCTCCGTTGGATAAATTAATGATGATAGGAGATTAATCTCTACAAAGCTGTGAGCCTGTGAGCACAAAAAAGAGATTCAATTCCAGTGACACTATATATTATTAAACTACAAAACTTGCATTCAAATCAACCTGGCCCTATTTGACACAAACAAATATATTTTAATTTACAAAACATTCATGATAATTATTACCTGATGTTTAATTCGCTAATGGTTAGATCGCTGGAATGGTGGGTCACTGCCCTCACGAAAAAAAACTCCAAATGGTACACTAATTGACAAAATAAAAAGCAGATCTGTGAAGAATAGCTCGCTGAATTCAATTAGCAACATAAAGTACATAAATAATTAATGTTCCAAACACATTAAAAAATCTAGTATGACAATAACCAATATATTACCTGGCAGATGTAGAACTTGAGTTCTATGTGATGGTTAACCGCACCCTCAACTTTTCAATAGGGTTCACAGGGAACCAAAAATCAACAGGCGGTCGCTCGGTTGAAAGCAAGAGTTTCATTAATTCTTCGGATTGTGTCCCTGCAATGATTCCACTAAGCTTTGCAGTCATAACTGTAAGAATTTTATCTGTCAAAAGATGTATGTCAGATCAATAAAATTAGTAACATAATCATTATAATTCAAACATAAACACATAGACGTTTTGACTTTTGGATCAAACACATCAGTATTAATAAAAACTTTCAATCCTACATCAAAACCCAACCCACTATGAATTAAAGGAAAATTGGGTTAAATTAGTAACAAAATCAATAAATTCAGTAACATAATTAAATCATTACATTTCAAGAAAACAGAGTTTTAAAAGTGATATTGACTTTTGGGGTCAAACAGATCAAGATTTAAATTATTAAAAAAAAACACTATACCCAAGTTGCCTAAATTTAAGAAAACTGGGTTAAAAAAAGCAGATCAATTGAACACTAACACAATGGAGGTGGGTATTGGTCAGGAGTAAAAACATAAGTTATAAAAACCTTGTTTTGGGCGATTCTCGTTCTCTAGCTTCATTCATAGCAATCTTTTTTCTTCTGCCATCAACTGAAATAAGAAAACTATAGCTTAACAAAAATTAAAACAAAGGATTGCATAGAAAAATAATTTAAAATGAACTCTCAAACATACCTGAGTCAGAACTGAAGAAAATCCATAAGTATCCCACAAAATAAATGCACCCTGCACACACGATATTCGTTCATAATAAAAACCATAAACGAAGTAAAGTTCTTCCAAAACTTGTTACCTCTTCTGATATAATCTCTCTAATGCGTGCCTGTCGCTCATTGCATCCACCAAAACTTTTACCAATCTAATTCCATCATGACAAAAAGGAATATTAAAATTTATAAAAATTAAAATATACAATATAACATTAGTTTGGCACATACCCCTTAAAAGTCCCTTGTGCTTTTAGTACATTGGTTCCATAATGTACAACTCGGTGAGGAGCACGCCTCAAAACATATTCACTCCCTTCATTACCTGTAAAACAAAATTAGGTTTTTGAACTTACAATTTAAAACAATAAATAAGAGGTTTTGTGTCAACCTATACGAGAACCGTTAGTAATGGCAAATGAAAGAGTTCTGATGTGACCAGCAACAACTCGGTACGCCTGATAAACAACAAAACTTGCATTGATTCCAGCTCCATTTTTTTTCCTTGCACACAGAGAGCATGATTTTATAATCACTAATATCATTGTTACACAAGGCAATATATGGTAATGTTTATTTCATGATATGGTAATTTGACATATTAATGAATGAGATTCATATCCTACTGTTATTTTAAATGTATTTTAATTCCACGACTATGATGTCACCTTAAGCTAATTTGTAGTTAAAAATTCCGCGTAATGGTGCTCCGACAAAAAAGCGGAAATCAGGTCCTGCAGTGATATAAATACAAATATGTTAAGTATTTAACATGACCACTTCTTTAGATAGATGTGTAATTAATTATTTAGCTAAGAATTTTAGGATTAAAAATAAAAATTTACCACCAAGTTATCCTCCTCCTCTATTGACAAAAGTGTGAGTGTAATCCTTGACAAGCAAGCAACAAACAAACCCCATGAAACTTATCAAAGATCCTTAGAGATAGACAATTATTTTCACCTCCTCAATTGTGAGTTTGTGATATTTGGTTCAGAAACTATATAATGTCAGTCTCTTCAATTATCAAAGAGAAACCCTCTTTATCAATTCAAAAGTTGAGTAAACCATAGCTTTGGCGGTTCAATCTAGTTACCTTCAATTTGCCAATTAGGGGCTGAACTCACTGTTTCCTCCTAACTTATTAACGAAGGCACCAGTCGTGACAACGCAATGTTAATTTGTGATTGAACAAAATCAGAACTGATGGAGACGATTGTTTGATTAGGCTTCGCAATTTGCAGGTGGAGGTGACGGTGCGCATCATCGATTTCCAAATTGAAGAAGTAATTAAGATGTTGTGAGCGGG